>NW_006441955.1:4085626-4089697 GCF_000325575.1 Pteropus alecto
CCCCCCCCTCCCTCCCCCCGCCACAACCCCCACCCCAGAGAATGTTTGGCAACATCTGGAAACCCGATTCTTATCACAAATGAGGAGATGGGGGATTCTACTGCCATCTAGTGGATAGAATGCCAGGGATATTTCTAAACATTTTACAGTACAAAGGACAGCCCTTCACAACAAAAAAATTATTCTGCCCAAAATGTTAGTAGTTTTGCAGTTGAGAAACCCTAAACTAGATTGCTCTTATAAGCATGTGCACACGCACGCACACACATACACACACACACACACATTGGTATTTCTTTCATCCATCTTTAAAATCCTCCCTTGACTCCACATCCCTTTCCAACTTCAAACTTAGTCCTGCTCCCCTTTGCTACAAAAATCCTTAAAAGTCTTATCTACTCTTACTGTGCCTACTTCCTTTCCTCTAAATCTCTCTTAACTTTTCCAGGCTGGCTATGTCCCCAACATTCCATCAGAATTTCTCTTCCATACTGTTAAGCCTGACAATCAGTTCTCAGGAGCACATGACTGAGTCGATTACTACCTATTCCGAGCAACATTTTCTTCATTTTATTTCTAGAATCTACCCTCTTTCGGTTTTGTTTCTAATTTTAATAAGTCCTCCTCAGCCTCCTTTTCTGGTTTCTATGTCCTGACATCTAAAAGTCCTTGGACTTTTTTCTTATATACACTCACTTCCATGGTTGCTTCAAATATCATCTATATGCTAATGAATCTCAAATTTTTATGTTTAGCCTGGACCTCTTCCCTAAACACCAGACCCATATATCCAATTGCCTACTCATCTCTTCTACCCGAATGTTTAATATGCATAGTATAAAGCTTGACATATCCAAACAGAGCTCCAGATCTTTCCCTTAAAAATTGCTTCTTCCTCCGTCTTATTTATCAAAGTAAATTACAACTCCATTCTTCCATTTCCTTAAGGGGAAACCGGGTGTTATTCTTGACTCCACCTTTTCACACTCTAATTTGAACTATCAACAAACTTACCAAGCTCTATCTTTAAAATACTGTGTATCCAAGATCAGATCACTTACTACCTCTATGTCTATCATCCTGATCCTAGCCACCATATTCTCTCCCCTGGATTATTGCAATAGCCTCCTAACTGGTTCCCCTACTTCCACCCTTATCCTCCTTCGGTCTATTATGAATATAGCAACAAGAATGAAAATGTGATATCATAAAGCAGATCATATAACTTCTTGGATCAAAACCCTCCGAAGGCTATCCATCTTTCTCAGAATAAAAGTCAAAAATTTTATAATGTTCACTCTGTCCCAATTACACTCGCTTCTGTGCTGTTCCTGGATCACACTATGCACATTTCAGCCTCAGGGCTTTTGCACTTGCTCTTCCCTCTACATGGAATGCTCTTGTTTTTGTGAAAATGCAAGGTCTTTGCTCAAATATTACCTTCCTAGAGGACCTTTCCTGACCTCTCTATCTCACTGATACTTCCTGTCCTCTTCTCTGCTTTATTTTTCTTCCTGGCTGTTAGCACCATCTAAAATACTATATACTTTATATATTTATGTGTCTGTCTGCCCCTAATAAAATGTAAGCTCAATGACGGTATGTCTGTTTTGTTTACTATTATATCCTCAATGCCTAGAACAATGCCTCATATGTAATAGGTTTTCTATACTTATTTGTGGAAAGAACGAGCCAACCACAATGACCACTATAGGGAGGAACTGTGACTGATTCTTATCTGAATCTCTGGTCCCCAATAGAGGCACAGAACAGGAACTAGTAAAATAAATGAATCTTCACTGTTGTTTTGAATCTTGTATGCGTTTTGGTGCTTTCTTGATTCTGATGGGTTACAGTTTCTCATCTTTCCCCATCCCTCAAATATTCCTGTGAGGAAACAGAGATCTCTCTGAGAACTCTTCCTAAGTCACTTGGTATCTGAGATTTATTATTCTTTTTCTCCTTGCTAATTGGAACTTTTAACCTGAGACCCCATACCAGCCAAGCCCTGGGCATATATGACATCATCACTCCTGCAGGCTCCATTCCTATAATACCTGTGCTTTCCATCTAATTTTAGGTGTCTGACTCCCTTATCAGACTGATTTCTCCTTCGATACAAAAATGATATTTGACTTCTCTGTGTCCTTAGTACTTGGGATAGGGCCTGGAACATACCAGGCACTCTATAAGTGGTACTTGGACTAAAGTTTTGCCTATTTCTACTTTATTTCCTGTCCTTTTATACCCCTCATTCTTTCTGTACTTCCATGTGGCCACCATAATACCTTAGTAAATCTATTAATAGACATGTCTTTATGGTGTTGTGATTAAGAGCATAGGCTTTGAAATCCAATAGACTGAGTCCTGGCTCTAACTTACTGATTATATGACTTTGGGCAAGATACTTAACCTCTCTAGTTTCTCTTTCTCTGTTAGTAAAATGGAAATGATAAAGCCACAGAAAGTTATGGTAAGATTAAATTCAATAGTGTATATTAAACCCTAGCACTCTGGTACATAATAGCTCAATGAATGGTAACACTAACATTCTCTAGCCAACAACAACAATAATAATGATAATAACAATATAACAATAATAATATAGCCCTGAGTATCTTGAGGGTCATGGACTGTATCTAGCATCTAGATCCTCTTATAAGGGAGGGAAACAGTGAGAGATGGGGCTGGTGATGCCAGTTGGAACCACATTATGAAGGGTTAAGGATTTTAGCCTTTATTCTTTAGCTAATGAAGAATAATCAAAGAGTTATGTAACACTTAAAGCAAAAAGCAAGCTAAAGATGATATTTGTGAGTACCAAATGAGGAAAGCCAGGAGAGCTGTGTGGGGCCATGGTAACAACTCATTGAACTTTATGGTGACTGAAATCAGTAATGCATCCAGGCTATAGTTACATGATGTCAGCCTTTCACATGAAAACAGAAAACTTCAGTCAAACATCTGGTTGTTTAGTCTACCCAACATCAAAGACCTGGCTGTTCTGAAACTTTCAGTTGTTTGGCTGAATGGTTTAGTTTTCATCTTCATCTAAGAGAACTGGTAGACACAATCACTATGATTTTTGTCAGTTTGAGGTTTTTTTTTTTAATTATAAAAACGTTTTTATGACAACGTAAAATGAATTTTTTAAAAGAAATGCAAAACCTCCCTAATTTTGCCTCTCTAAAACAACCGGTTTTATTTTTGCATATTCCCTTTATAGCGTATAAAGTTTACATTGCTTACTCCCAATGAACATATATGTTTGTATCCTTTGCACTTAGTGTTATATTGTAATAGTTAAATTTTAACATAATTCATACTTGAAAATAATTACTATATAATATTATCAACTGGATGTACTATAAATCTACTGACTTTTAACATCCTGAGACTGTTGGAAATTTTGTTGCCTCTAAATTTTTATTAAAATGAATAGCTTTTGTTTATTGACTTTTTTCTCTAAATAATTTTATAAGATAACCAGTTGAATGTCAAAGTATTTTTATGACTCAATATAGATTTCTCCATTCCAAAGTAATTATATTAATTTATATTGATAAAACAATGAATGAGTTCCCCATCTCACCACAATCTTATCAACATTGATATTATAATCTCAGTCCTTTAAATTTTGGTCTTTTGAACCAGTTCTAACATAATAACATGTATATAACATGTTATAATATATTATATATATAATGTGTATTATATGTTATGTGTAACATGTATTTTATGTGTAATGTATTATAATCTATATATATGCTTATCTCTTCTCCTTTCCCAAAACATCAATGAGAACAAATGATCTTTTAAAAAGTGTCAACTCACAATTAGAAAGAATGTAAAACAGTTGTTAGTGGACATATTTTTAGAAAAAGGAAAAGTTAACAGAGTTGAGAAAGCTGAAGTATATGCTGAGGGGAGATTCCAGTGGGAAGCTATAGAAACTACTAAGAATAAGAATAATATTATCTTATATATCTTAGTAGATGTTAGGCATTGTTTTAAGCATTTTATATATATATACATATATATATGTATATATATATATAAAGACATGTCTAT
>NW_006441955.1:4089748-4130932 GCF_000325575.1 Pteropus alecto
CTCATTTAATCCTCGCAACGTCCTTTGAAGTAAGTACTATTATTTTTGCCATTTTACAAATGAGGAAACTGAAGTATAAAGGTCAAATACTTATTCAAGGTCACATAGCCAAATTTTAAACCCAGCCAATTTGGTTTCAAAGTCCATTCCTTTAACTACTACATTGTACTACCTCTTGAGAAAGGCTCAGTAATTTGAGGCACAGTGTGCTATGGAAGGCAGGGGTGAGGTCTGGAGATTGGTTAAACATCTGTGTAGAGTGAAGTTAGACTTTCAGGTCCCTTTTCCCAACTCATCCAACCAGACTCCTATATCTCCCTAAATCTCTCAGATTTAATTTATGGGAAAATTACACCTGACAGGCCAAAGCCCAGAGAAGTTAGGCACTATAGTAGGAGGAGAGAAGTGCCAACCGAAAATAAGAAACTTAAATGAATGTCTGCTTATTGAATGGTGAGGCCTCTGGTCCACTTGTTCTACTCGCCTACTTGCATAGTCAGGCGACTATTTGACATATCTGACATATTTGATAATGTAGAAAACCATGACATAGAGTACTAAGCAAATAAAAAAATGAAATTATTAATATATCCAATAAGAAAAGTATATACAAGAAAAGAAATATAATTATAGTACAGTGCTATCTTATCAGTAAATAATACTTAAAATAATTGGAAGTGTGAATTTTGATTTAGTCAAATATTATATTTTAACTATATTAGGGAGAGGAATTTGGGGCCTAGAGTGATGGAAGAAGACTGACTCTCATCTTTCACAATAAGATTTCAAAAGATAATGTCTAAAATTGATAAATCAAAAGAAAAACCAGTATAAGCATATTATCTTTTAATGGAACTAAATACCAGAAGAAATAGCTAAAAGAGTTTGAAGAGGGGGTTTGAGGTTAAAGGTGGGTAAGGCTGGAGATCACAGGTTTTCATCATAAGCGTTATAAAATTATTTGCCTTTATAAATAGTGTGAATATATTATTTCGATTACTTTTGTAACTGAAATTATTTTTTAAACATTATGTCTTTTTCATTTGAATTTCCTTAATTGAAGATTTTTATCATGTGTTTATGTGCTGATTGAAAGTTATTTTAACAAATTCATTTATGTATGTGCTAGATGTCTTGCCTGGCATTGGAGGTAAATGAGCAAAATTAAATCTTTAGCCTTAAATAGCTCACAATACAGATTGAGCGAGAAAGATAAGTAATCAAGCAGTTATTAAACAGATGACAATGCTATAATAGAGAAATATGAAGGACATTGTGGGAGCAGAAAGGAATGCATATCTGACTGCCTTGAAAGAAGTGAATCTGAGCTGCATCATAGAGGGGGATAATGGGAGGGAGAGCTTTCCAGGCAAATGGAATTGATTTGAAAAGAGTTGGAGGTGTCAGCAAGTTTCCTTTGTCACGTTTGTTAAGGCTGCAAGGCAGGATGTGCAGAATGTGGGATTTGCCTCAGCCTTTGTTCCATTTTATTTGGGCTGGGTCAAGTTCTGTGGCCCTCAGTGGACATTTTAAAATCTCAGAAATGTGCATGTTCTTAAAACGCAGGTGGAGTTCTGTCTTAGAAGTAGATATAGTACAAACAGCTATAGACAGCACAGTGTCACAAAAGGGAAGGCCAGGAAAACACTGAAGTATTCAAATTCTTTTGGTATGTGTGTTCTCCAGTGGCCTCAGTGTGCCTGATTTGCTCTGTGAGGGGGACGTCTGAGTTGTAGGCAGAGTTCCTGTCTTTCCAAATTATGAAAAATAAGCTTTTTATCCAAGCCTCTCCAAGCAAAAAACAGGTGTCATTTAGTCATTTTTCAAAATATTATGCCCAATAGGAAATAGATATTACCTATGAAAATAAACACTAATGCACACGTTCCTTGATTTCTTTTTCACCATCTCTACGACCACCATCCTTGTTCAGGCCTAGATATCAGACCATTGCAACTGAATCCTGACTGCCTTCTCCATGGCTCCAATCTCTTCCATTCAATCCATTTCTCCTTGCCACCAACCAGACTGATTGTTATTTCTGAAATACACACCTAACCATGGCACTCTTTTGATTTTTTAAAAAAAAAAAAGGAAAACAACTTCAATGCCTCCTCATAGCTCACGGGATCAAGTCCAAACTCCTTTGTCTAGCATTCCAGGCCTTCCATTAACTGGCCCTGAACTGTTTTCTAAACACCCTCTCCTAACATTCTTTCATCCTTTCTCTATGGTTACTACCCCCATCCCCACAGCACACATACCACCACCACACATGCAATGTTCTTTCACTAAGTTCCAGCTTCCCTGAAACGTTATTCTTAGAACACAGTGGACTTTCATGCCATTAAATATTTGCATGTCTTTTTCTCTCTTCAGTGTCCTTTGGCCCACAGATTTTCTCCCTATCTTAAAACTCAGTTTAAATGTTTTTGCTTATAGTTAAAAGCATAATATCTGATCTACCAGGATCCAATCTAGGCTTACTATATGTGAGACTTGAGCAACTTACCAAAGCAATCTTTACTTTAGAAATAGTAATGGAAAATAATAGTATCTACTTTACAGGATTGTTGTGAGACATAAAATAATACATGTAAAACAGAGCTCAATAAATGTTAGTTCTACTTTAAAATAGTAATAAATGAATAATAGATGGAAAATAAATAAATAAATGAATAAATGAATAAATAAAATGTCCTCTTTTCTGAAAAGCTTTACTCATTTCTTCAAAGAAAATTAATCATTTCTCCTATTTACTCCAAGAAAAATTCATCATAAGCAATTCAGATTGCTTATGACATTTACTTTCACATCTCTTGTACTTTATAGAATTTCAGGCACATAGAATGTACTCAAAATGATTTTTTAAAAAATAAAGTTATATTCTGAAAATTTTAAAAATATCGTTTCAAAGCTATTAGACATGAATTCAAATCCTAGATCAGCCACCTACTAATTATGTGATCTTGGACAGGTCACATAATTTCTGTATCTATAGAAAGAAGGATAATATCATTTATCTGACTGAGGATTCCATGATAATTTTCCTTTTGAGGTCCCTAGGGTCTGCAGATAAGCCTAAAACACTTGGCCAGACACACAAGTCTCTCCACCATCTGGCTGTTGTCCAGCTTTCCAGCTTCATCTCCCCCATTCTCCCTTGTACTTGTTTCTTTAACAATTCCAAAGTGCTTGCAATTTCCTAAACTATCCAGGTTTTTGTATATGCTGTTCATTCTGTCTGAAGTTTCTCTTTATTCATGTCTACTTACTCAGTTCTTCATCCTTCAAAACTCATTAAAATATTTATTGAATATCTAATTAAATATATTTTATGTCCTCTGGTGGTTCAATGAATGTCTAAATGCCATCTGGAGTAGTCCAGCTGCCCTCGACTGCATCAAACTGAAAAATCAGTGCTATTAAGGCCCTTAGAGTTCACTTAATCTAGCACAACACTGCCCAAACTGAAGAAATAGATCTGGAGAGAATACTGACCCAATGTTATGGAGATCTCAGATATCAAACCATCCCAAAGTTTAGTGGCTTAGATCAACAACCATTTTATTACTTATCACTGTTTTATGGGTCAAGAATTCAGTAGGGCTAGGATAGTAGCTTCTTTGACTCCACGTGATGACTGAGGTCACCTAGCAGTATTCATTTGCTTCACGCACATGCCTTGAGCCTTGGCAGGAATGGCTAGAAAGCTGGCTTCATTTGGGCCCCTCTGCCTCTCCAGAGAGTCTAAGTGTGATCTCTCCAGCAGGGTGCATGATAGCTCAAGGCTCAAGAGACAACATTTCCTAGAGACAGAAAGTGGAAGTTACCAATTTCTTAAGACTTGGGCTTGGAAACTAGCACAATGTCACTTCTGCAGTATTCTATTGGTCAAAATGATCATAGAACTCACTCAGACTCCAGAGAAGGAGACATATACCCATCTGTCAATCATAGGAGGATCAAATAATTTATAGCCATCTTTAATCTGTCACTGTCTGTCCTCTGGCTACAAATTATTTACATTCTTTAAAAATACATTCACCTCCTCTTGGTTTCTGTGGTGGCCAAGAGTGTGGTAATGACAGAGGTGGTACCTTCACTACTCCTTGAGGATTTTGTGGTGAATTTAGAGGATGTCATAGGAGCAGGGAGTTTGTACATTTTGAATACAGGAAAGACAACAAAGTTGCTGCAGTCTATAAATAAGTCTTTGAAAACAGTTGACTTTATAGCTCTTTATGGTCCTGAAAATTGGTTTCAGTCTTTACCAAGAGTGAAGAAGTAAATGCTCTGTATATTTGTCACGAGCACTGGGGTTTTGTTTGTTTGTTTGTTTGTTTTTCTGCTTAATTTCAAAGATACAATGCAGTTACATTGGAGGAGGGGGGCAGCTCATCTTTAAA
The DNA here is from genome assembly GCF_000325575.1 of Pteropus alecto. Classification (NCBI taxonomy): domain Eukaryota; kingdom Metazoa; phylum Chordata; class Mammalia; order Chiroptera; family Pteropodidae; genus Pteropus; species Pteropus alecto. The sequence continues at coordinate 4,094,158 of NW_006441955.1, forward strand.
AATGAGCATTAAATATATTTGGAATAGCAAAAAGCAAACAAACAAACAAATAAAATACATTCATGTCCTCATACCCCAAAATTCAGCCCATTACAGCAGCAAACTTAGGCTTAAAGTCCATGATCTCATCATGTGAACAAGTTCCAGGTGTGGATGAAGCTCCTTAAAGGTAGCTCCAGGGTGTAGCTTCTTGAGCATTGTTGCTTTTAAACTGATGATTGCTATTCTAAAAAGATGTTATCTTTCCCTTATACACCCAACTACAATGGTGAGACAGGCATAAGATAACTGCAATAGACACTGCTGTTCAAAAGAGGGTGGTGGTACGTAGGGGGAATGGAAAGCACTTAGCAATCATGGGTGCATAGAAATTCTGAAAGCTAGGTGGGTATATGTTGCCAGTTCCTTAATTAAGACCTAGTTCTGCTCCCTGGGAATATGTCTATGTGACTTTTATTCTGCTCTCAAGTTCATCCTTTTTCCACAAGAAATAGCTCATTTTTGTATTTGAGTAGTTTTCTCAGCCTGCTCTCTGCTCATAATAGGTTAGGAGTCCAAAGACCTCTTTTCATTTGGTACCGCTTCTGTCAGCTTCAGGCCAAGCTAATGTAATCCTTTTAAAATTGGAGTTTCCTTCAAATTATACTCTACTCCATTATCCAAGAAACATACCTACAAATTCTCTTTCAGATAACTTTTCTCAACCTTGGGCTCCCTGTGAAGCTGCTGTAGGACACCCTTGAGACTCTTAGAAACCCTATTGTTTAACACAGAGGGTCCATGAGGCACGGCATTAAGATCCTCAGAACTTTCCCCTCTGTGAATAATTTTAAAAGGATCTATGAGACACTGCCTTAAATCTTTCTGAGTTCTTAAAAGATTTTACAATTGCATCCTTGACTTTTCTTTACCCTGTGATCTATTTGCTGGCAACACCTTGGATTTGATCTTTATCATGAGGCCATTTGTCCCTTTGGGATCCTTGTGCTATCTAGAAATATTAGCCTGGGCCCTTCTTTAGTTTACCTCTCTCTTCTCATCTTTTATCATAGATAGCTAGAAAGAGCCAGGTGACACTTCGTACTTTCTACCTAGAAACTTGGTAGATACTTTTTTTTTTTCAGTAGATACTTTTTTATTTTCCATGTTACCACAAATTACCACATGTTGCCAAACCTTCCTCTAGCTTCCAATAACTTCCAATTCCTTGACTGTTTTGCAAGTCCCCATCAACAATTCTCTTCAGGCTTTTCCAGCTTTCACCAGCAGACTCCTCGAGGTCCTTCAAGTTTCCAGCCATTGTTCAATCTCAAAGCCAATGTTGCATGACTTGGGTTTTGTGTTATAGAAGTGCCCCATTTCCAGATATCAACTTCTGTTCTGGTTATCAACTGTTGCCTAACACACTATCCCAAAACTTAGTAGCTTTAAAAGAAAATATTATATCTCTCAATTCTGTGGGTCAGTATTTGGAGTAAGGTTTGGATGACCAATTCTTCTGCTCTACATGTTGTGAATTGGGATCAGTTGATAGTATTTATTCCGCTGGTAGTTGGGCTGGTCTGAAAAATCTGAGATAGCTTCACTCACATGACTGAGACATTGGCAAGGACAATTGGAAGGCCAGAGTCAGGTAAGCCCTTCTCCCTGAGTGAAGGCTGGGTTCAGCCAGACCCTTTTCCTCTGCATATTATCTCAAAAGCTGCCCATGAGGTCTCTCCAAAAGGAATGTCAAACACCTTACATGACACCCAAGGGCTCCAAGTAGCAGTGTTCTAAGAAATAGGATATGGAAGCCTCCAGTTTTTTAAGTCCTGGGCTTAGAAACTGCCATGTTTTATTAGTTAAAACAATCATAGAATCTACTCAGATTCAAGAGACAAGGACAGAGACACCATCTCTTAATAGTAGGAGCATTGAAGAATTTGCGACCATATTTAAACTGCCACATAAAGAAAGTTAATAGTAAAGCCAAGAGTTGAACCCAGGTCTTCTGCCTCCAGATGCATACATTATAGCACTTATTCATTCATTCATTCACAAGTCAATAAACATTTCGGGAATATCCCTGGAATGTCATGTTAGATGTTGAGACAGGATATAAACAAAAAAAAGTATAAACTTTATTCTGGGATAGCCCACAGTCTAATGAGGTCGATAGACATGTTCATAGATAATGCTAGATGCTAACAGAGAGGTATGCAAAATACTGGGGGAACACAAAAGAGGGAGGAAATGTCTACAGTGGGGAAGAAGGAGTATCAGGAGAGCTTCCTAGAGAATTGCCTTAGAGTTGAGTTTTGAAAGCTGAAGAGAATTTGCTGAGAAGACAGTGAAGGACTTTCTGCACGTGGGCCAAGGGGAAGCAGGGTGAGAGAGCATGCTATGTTTGGAAAATGTTGAGGAGTTCATGGGTTGATGTAGAGGATATGAAGAATACGAACCACTCAGAAATTATTTTAACATTTTTTCCTGAGGAAGTCCCAGAAGTATAGAGAGAAAGTAACTGGAGACTTCATTTCAACTTAATATTTTCAAATGGATGATTCTAAGAGTATAACTCCAAGGCTTTTCTTTGTATGCTTCTTTTGCAACCCTCCTCCCCCTGTTTCTTCATTAAATCATGGCAATAGAATTAGAGAAAGATAAGGTTATTTACTGTTCTATATTTACATTCAGCATATAAACTTGTGTGCAAGTCTGGGTAAAGGACTGTAAGTGATGAATATTAATCATGCCTTTTCATGCTCAAGACTACACATGGAACCTGACCCTAGTATTTCCTGGAGTAGACACTGATGTGGTGCAACTAAGAGGTTATTTTACTTGGCATCAGAGTCCAATACACTAAGTCAGTGCCCATTCCACTTACTGCCCTTTCTGATGCCTTTGAGAAAAAATTTTTTTTTTAATTAAAAAATTTCCTTTAGAATAAAGCCCTAACAGAAGACTACAGGCAGTTTTAGCTCCTGGCTTTTACTGTAAAGATATTGTAATCACCACAATTCACTTTTTAGAGGACAAAATGTTACCGAGAGGATTTTAGGAAGATGGGAAAGCAGGAAGACTCAGGATTCTATCTCACCACCTAGACAACAATTACACTAGCAGAATCCTTCTCATATAACTATTGGAACTCTAGAGTCTATTGAGGGTCTGCTTACAATCTCCAGGGAAAGAATTGGAAGGTAAATTGTTAATTTTATCAATTTCAGCTCTTAGCTGAGTAACTGCTCTCCATCCCCTGCCCCCAGTGGCAGGCAACTGGGCACATACTTCTAGAGCTTGCTCACTGCTTGTGGTAGCCAGGGTAGGCCAAAAGGACCCTGTCCTCCAAATATTAAGGATTTGTGCTCTGATCGCTGATTGCTGCTTCTGATCACAGAGGTCCAGACAAAGGTGAGGCTATTATTTTTGTGCCTCCCAGTTGTTGCAATCCACACAGCTAAAATAATTTCTAGGGGATTTAAAGAGCTGATGCTCCTTTTTTGTTCTTCCTTCATTTTTCTCTTTTCCTCCTGACGTAATTGAAGGGAGAAATAAACAGTTATATGACAATAGTTTTAAGCTTCCATATCCCACTCACAATAATGGGTAGAACCAGACAAAGATAAGAAAGGAAATAAAGGATTTGACACAATAAACCAACTAGATTTAACAGACATATGCAGAACACTCTACCCAACAACAATAATATACATAGTCTTCTTAACTTTACATGGCTCATTTGCTAGGATAGACCATATGTTAGGCCACAAATTAAGTCTCAATAGATTTTAAAAGAAAATATCATACAAAATATCTTTTCTGACCACAACAAGATGAAGTTGGAAATCAGCAACAGAAGGAAAATTGGAAAATTCACAAAATTGTAATGTTAAACAACCAATAAATTAAAGAAGAAATCACAGGGGAAATTAGGAAATCCTTAGAGATGAATGACAAACAAAAACACAACATACCAAAACTTATGGGACTCAGCAAAAGCAGTGTTAAGGGGAAGTTTTTTTTAGCTATAAATGCATTAAAAAAAAACAAGGAAGATAAATCAATGACGCATGATTATCTCAACTGAAACAGAAAAATCATCTGACAAAATTCAATACTCTTTCATGATAAAAACACCCAAAAAACTAAGAATAGAAGGAAACAATCTCAGCATTATAAAAGCTGTATATAGTATCCCACAACTAACATCATACCCAGTAGTGAAAGACTGAAAGCTTTTCCTCGAAGGTCAGGAAAAAGGGAAGAATGCCGACTTTCACCACTTCTATTCATCATACTACTAGAAGTTCTAGCCACAGAATTAGGCAAGAAAAAGAAATGAAAGCATCTAAAGGATAAAGTAAAGTTCTCTATTTGCAGATTAGATACTCATATAGAAAACCCTAAACATTTTTTTAAAAAAACCACTTAGAAATAATTAATAAATTCAGCAATTTAGCAGGATACAAAGTCAACATAAAAATTAGTTTCATTTCTATATACTGACAATGAGCAATTTGAAAAGAAAATTACAAATACAATTATTTTACAATAGCATCAAAAAGAATAAAATACTTAGGAATTAACTTTACCAAGCAGGCAAAAGACCAGTACAATGAAAACTATAAAACGTTGCTGAAAGAAATTAAGAGGACATAAATAAATACATCCTATGTTCATGGAATGAAAGACAATATTATTATTAAAGTGTCAGTATTACCCAAAGCAATCTACAAATTCATTACAATCCTTACCAAAATCTCAAATACTTTTTTTTTTTTTTGCAGAAATAGAAAAACTTATCCAAAAATTCATATGAAACCTTAAGGTATCTGAATAGCCAAAACAATCTTGAAAAAGAAGAACAAAACTGAAGAACTCATACTTCCTGATTTCAAAACTTACTGCAAAGCTACAGTAATCAAAACAGTGTGGTATTGGCATAAAGACAGAATATAGACCAGTAAAATAGAATAGAAAGCCCAGAAATAAACTTTCACATATATAGTCTAATGATTTTTGGCAAGGGTGCTTAGACCATTCAACAGGGATAGGACAGTGTTTATAACAAATGGAGCTAAGAAAAATGGATTTATATATACAAAATAATGAAGTTAGATCTTTAGCTAATACTATGTAAAAATTTTAACTCAAAGTGAATCAAGGACCTAAATGTAAGACCTAAAACAATAAAACTCTTAGAAGAAAACATAGGTCAGAAACTTTACAACATTGGAATTGGTAGTGATTTCTTAGCTATAACAACAAGGGCATAGGTAACAAAAGAAACAATAGACCATCCAGCAATTTCTCTTCTGGGTATCTACCCCAAAAGCTTAGAAACATTTATCCGTAAAGAGATATGCACCCTGATGTTCATTGCAGCATTAGTCATGGTGGCCAAGACATGAAAACAACCGAAGTGTTCTTCAATAGATTAGATAAAGAAGCTGTGGTACATATATACAATGGAATATTATTCGACCATAAGAAAAGATGAAATATTGCCATTTGTGACAACATAAATGGAACTTGAGATAATCACGCTAAGCAAAATAAGTCAGACAGAAAAAGTTGAGAACCATATGATTTTTCTTATACGTGGAATATAAAACTGAAAACAACAAACAAATAAGACAAACAAAAACTCAGACAACAGTTTAGTGGTTTCCAGAGGGAAAGGGAGGAAGTAGATAAAGGTAAAGGGGGTCAAATATATAGTGACCGAAGGAAATTTAACTTTAGGTGGTGAACACATAATGCCATATACATAAGACATATTATTGAATTATATACTTGAAACCTATATAATTTTATTAACCAATGTCATCCCAACAAATTTAATTCAAAAAAGAAAAAATAGACAAATTAGACTTTTTGAAAATAAAAAAAAAATGCGCAACAAAAGACACTATCAACAGAGTAAAAAGGAAACCTACAAAATGGGAAAGAATATTTGCAAATCGTACATCTAATTAGGGATTACTATCCAAAATATAGAGAACGCCTGAAACTAACAGCAAAAAAATGAACAACCCAATTCAAAAATGGGCAAAGGACTTGAATAGACATTTCTCCAAAGAAAATATGTGAATGGCCAATAAGCACATGATCATTAGAGAAATGCAAATCAAAACTAAATGATATACCACATCACATTCATTAGGATGGCTACTATCATAAAAACAGAAAACAATAAGTATTAGCAAGGATGTGGAGAAATCGGAACCCTTGTGCACAGCCATAACTGGAAATTTGTTTAGTAGATATAGTTTCAGTTTTATAATATGAAAAAAATTATGAGGATGGATGATAGTAACGGCTCCATAACAATGTGAATATATTTGATACCACTGAACTGTACACTTAAAAATGCTTAAGATGATAAAATTTTATGTGTATTTTAACATAATTTGAAAAAAGAAAAAGAGTTATGGAGTTGGATGTTGGTTATTGTACATTTTGAATATATTTAATACCACTGAACTGTAAAAGTGGTTAAGATGGTAGATTTTGTTTATGTGTATTTTATCACAATAAAAAAATTGGAAAAAATGTTACCAAGAATCTAGATATGTTATATTTTCAGTTTCCCAGTATGTGACATTTTTCTCTATTGTGCCTTCATCTAAGCTCTCCCTTCTGCCTGAGTCCTTTGTCTTCAATCCTCCACAGCTGCCCCTAGTCATCCTACGAATTCATGTCAAGATTTTTTTAACACTCCCAGACCAGTGTTTCTCAAACTTTAATGTGCATATAAATCACCTGAAGATCATGGTAAAATGCATTCTCATTTACTCAGTCTCAAGTGGGGCCTGAGACTTTGCATTTCTAACAGGCTCCTAGGTGTTTCACTAGTGCTGTTCCATTGACCACACTTTGAGTAGGAAGCCTTTAGGCCAGCAATTCTCAAAATTTTTATCTTAGGTCTCCATATGCTCCTAAATATTACTGAGAACCACAATGAATTTTTGTTTATATATTATAACAATTAATATAGATCATGTTAGAAAATAAAACAGCAAAATATAAAAATATATTAAATATATTTTAAAATAACAATATTAAGCCCATTATATGTTAACATAAATAACATATTTTTATGAAAAATAACTACATTTCCTTTTAAATATCTGGCGCCTATCAGAAATAGACTGATTCAGCAGGCAGCAAAAAGATAAGAACCTAACTGAACTCAACAATACCATCAATCAGCTAGATTTAATGGATATCTATAGACTACTTTATCCAACAATGGTAGAATACATATTCTTCTCAAGCTCACATGAAACACATTCACCAAGATAGACCACATTCTGGGCTATAAAACATACTTTAACAAATTTTAAAAAGTAGAAATTGTACATGTCTACTCTCAGACCACAATGGAATTAAACTAGAAATCAGTAACAGAAATATGGCTGGAAAATCCCAAAATACTTAGAGACTAAACAGTGAGCTTCTAAACAACACATGGGTTGAAGAAGAAATCTCAAGAGAAATTAAACAATGGTTTGAACTAAATGAAAATGAAAACAGAAGTTATCAAAGGGATACAGCAAAGGCAGTGCTTAGAGGAAAATTTGTAGCATCGAATGCATATATTAGAAAAAAAAAAATTTAAAAACAATCACCTAAGCTTCCACCTTATGAAACTAGAAAAAGAAGAGAAAATTAAATCTAAAGTAAGCAAAAGAAAAATAAAAAATTAGAGCAGAAATCAATGATATTGAAAATAGAAAATTAATAGAGAAAATCAATGAAACCAAAATTTGGTTCTTTGAAAATAACAATAAAATTGATAAGTCTCTAGCCAGGCTAACTAAGAAAAAAAGATAGAAGACACACATTACCAATATCAGAAATGAAGTAGGAAAATCACTAGAGATCCCATGGACATTAACAGGATAGTAAAGAAATACTATGAAAAACTCTATGCCCACATATTTGATAACCTACATAGATGAAATGGACCAATTTCTTGAAAAAAAATCTGCTAAAACTCACATAAAAAGAAATAAATAAACTTATATCTATTAAAAATTGAATCAATAATTAATAACCTTCCAAAATAGAAAGTACCATGCCAGATGGGTTCACTGGTGAATTCTATTGGACATTTAAGGAGGAAATCATACCGATTCTCTACAGTTTTTTTCAGCAGATAGTGTAGAGGGACTAATTCCTAATGCATTTTATGAGGGCAGCATTACTCTAATACCAAAACCAGACAAAGGCATTACAAAAACTACTGACCAATATATCTCATGAACATAGACATAAAAAATCCTCAATAAAATATTAGCAAATAGAATCTAACAATGTAATAAAAATAATTATATACCAAGTGAAATTTCTCCCAGATATACAAGGCCGGTTCAACATTTGAAAATCAATTAAAGTAATCCATCACATCAGTAGGCTAAAGAAGGAAAACCACAAGACCATATCAGTAGGTGCAGAAAAAACATTTGACAAAATTCAACAACCATACATGAAAAATACTCTCAGTAAACCAGTAATAAAGGGAAACCTCCTTGACTTGATAAACAATATTTACAAAACATCTACAGCTAGCATCGTACTTAATACTGAGAAGCCTGAAGCTTTCCCACTAAAATAAGGAACAAGGCAAGGATGTCCCCTCTCATGACTGCTTTTTAACATCATACTGGGAGTCCTAGGTAATGTAATAAGACAGAAAAAAAAAGAAAGAAATCAAAGGTATACAGATTGAGAAGGAAGAAATAAAACTGACTTCATAGATGACATGATCCAAAAGACAATCCAAAAGAATCAATGAAAAACTTCTAGAACTAATAAGTAATTCCAGCAAGATTGCAGAATACAAGTTTACTATATAAAAGTCAATCACGTTCTTATATACAATCAATGAATAAGTAGTATTTGAAATTAAAACTAAAAAATCATCTGCATTAGCACCCCTCAAAAAATGAAATAATTATGTATAAATCTAACAAAATATGTATAAGATCTGTATGAGGAACTTACAAAATTCTGATGAATGAAATTAAAAATGAAATAAATGGAGAGATAGTTCATTTTTATAGATAAGAAGACTCAGTATTGTCAAGATGTCAGTTCTTCCCAACATGGTCTATAGATTTAATTCAATCTCAATCAAAATCCCAGCAGGTTATTTTGTGTATATCAACAAATTACTTTGAAAGTTTTATGGAGAGGCAAAAGACCTAGAACAACCAACAAATTACTGAAGGAGAAGGGCAAAGTTGGGGACTAGTGATAGCTGATTGTGAGACTTACTATAAAGCTACAGTAATCAAAACAGTATGGTATTGGTGAAAGAACAGACAAATAGGTCAGTGGAATAGAATAGAGATCCCAGATAGTCCCCCACAATACAGTCTTCTGATCTTTAACAAAGGAGTAAAGGCAATACAATGCGGAAAAGATAGTCTTTTCAACAAATGTCCTAGAACAATTGGACACTCACATGCAAAAATGAATCTAGACACAGATCTTACGTCCTTCACAAAAATCAACTCAAAATGGATCACATGTAAATGTAAACCACAAGTATATATAACTCCTAGAAGATAACATGGGAGAAAATCTAGATGACCTTGGGTTTGGCAATGACTTTTTAAATACAATTCATAGCATGAACCATTGATAAGCTGGCTTGATTAAAATTTAAAAATTTCTGCTGTGCAAATGACACTGTCAAGAGAATAAAAATACAAGGCACAGACTGGGAGATAACATTTGCAAAAGACATATTTGATAAAGGACTGTTCTCTAAAAAATATAAAGCACTCTTAAAACTCAAAAATAAGAAAATAAATCATGCTCTTTAAAAAAATTGGCAAACACCTTAACAGACACCCTATCAATTAAAATATGCAGATGGAAAGTAAGTATATGAAAGGAAAATTTCAGAGAAATGAAAATTAAACAACAATGAAGTATCACTACACACCTATTGCTATGGCCAAAACCCAGAACACTGACAACATCAAATGCTGGTGAGGATATGAAACACCAAGAACTCTCATTCACTGGTGGAGGGGATGCAAAATGGTACAGCCACTTTGGTAGTGTCTTACAAAACTAAACATACTCTTACTATACAATCCAGCAATTGTACTCCTTGGTATTTACCCAAATTAGTTGAAAACTTAATGTCTACACGAACACCTGTAAACAGATTGTTTTTTGGGAATGTAAAATGGTACAGTTGCTGTGGAAAACAATATGGCAACATAGAATTACTATATCACCCAGCAATTCCACTTCTTAAAATCAGACTCTCAAAGAGATATTTGTACATTGCAGCATTATTCATAATGGCTAAAACATAGAAGCAACCCAAGTTCAATCAATGGATGAATAGATAAGCAAAATGGGTATATACATACAATGGAATATTATTCAGCCTTAAAAAGAAAGGAAATTTTGCAATATGCTACAACATGGATGAACCTTGAAGACATTATGCTAAGTGAAACAAGCCAGTCACAAAAGGACAAAACTATATGATTACACTTATATAAGATACATAGAGTAGTCAAAATCATAGACACAGAAAGTAGAATGGTGGTTATTAGGGTCTAGTGGGAAGGGAAAACGGGAAGTTGTGGTTTAATGAGTAGTTTTGGTTTTATAAGATGAAGAGGTCTATAACTGGATGGGGTGATAGTTGCACAATATTATGAACATTTAAGACCACTGAACTGTACACTTAAAAATGGTTAAGGTAGTAAATTTTGTTAAGTGTATTTTGTCATAATGAAAAAATTGGAAAAAAAAAAACAACCCTGTACTCTTACTTTAGAGCAGTTTAATTCATAATTGCTAAAATTTGGAAGCAACTAGGATGTCCTGCAGTAGCTGAATGCATAAATAAACTGTGGGACTTCCAGAGAGTGGAATATTATTCTGTGCTAAAAAGAAATGAGTATCAAGCCATGAAAAGACATGGAGAAACCCTAATTGCATATTACTAAGTGAAAGAAGACAATCTAAAAAAGCTACATGCTGTATGGTTCCAACTATATGACATTCTGGAAGGGGTAAAACTATGGAGACAGTAAAGAAATCAGTTTGTCAGGGGTTAGTGCTAAGGGAAGAGATGAATAAGAAGAGCACAAAAGATTTTGGGGGCAGTGAAACTATTCTGTATGATGTTATAATGTGAGTACATGTCCTCATACATTTGTCCAAACCCATAGAATGTACAACCCCAAGAGTGACCAGTACATAAGCAAAGATTACAGTGATGTGCCACTGCAGATTCAGAGTGGAAGCCAATGCACCACTCTGCTGTAGGAGGTTGATAATGGGGAGGCTCTGTGTGTGTGGGAGCAAATTGCATGTGGTACATCTTCATACTTTTTGCTTAATATTGATGTGAACCTAAAACTGGTCTAAAAATTAATGTCTATTTAAAAAAAATATGTCTCTCATATCTGCTTATGCATTAGATCTACTGTCAGAGAAAACCACAGCCAGACAGAAGTTTAAGTGATGAAGGCAAATTTTATTCAAGAACTATTGCAGTAGGGGAAAAGAGACTCCAGTGTAGAACTGAACTCCATTCTAAATACAAAAAGGACAAGTGAGGATTTATGGGCAAGGAGCAGAGTGGGAATCAGGGGATGGAAAATTACTAAGAGGAAACATCAGGGATAAGGGGAATTCTAGTTAAACCTACTTGACAGGATTTTTGCTGAAGGCAAGCCAAGGTGGTCAGATACTAAAGGAGGGAGATTCCAGCTAAACTGACTCAGCTAGACTTTTGCTAAAATTGGGAAAAGTGGGCCAAGCACAGAGCCCAAGGTTAGGGCCCTGAGGGCTTAGAGGAGCCTGGCAGAGTTAGGTCAAGGAGAATCTTTGTCACTGTAATAGTCCTGGTTACTATTTCCGATTTTAAATTATATTTTGTGATTAGGTCACACTTTGGTCTACAGGGCACTTCTCAAGGCTCCTTTCTAAAGCTGGGTTAGGAAAAAAGATTATTGAATAACTATTTCCTTATAAAGATACATGTGGATGCCAAAGTCATTCAAGATAAGTCTTCCCCCATTCTCTTGTTTTTACACACTGAGGGAGGAATACTAGGATGAAAAAAGATGTAGTTATTTCCCATAACTTAATACAGACAACTAGTATATGTTTCAAACCCTGGCTTTACCTCTGAATAGCCATGTGAAGCCATGTTTCCATTTCTACAAAACAAGAATATCAATATAGACCTTTCAGGGTTCTTATGTGTCTGGCTTAGACTAATACATGGCAGTTATAATTGTATATTAAAATTGCATTAAAATATTCATATATGATATATAGTTATACTCAATATCATACAATAAGTCTCATTTATTTTATATTGTTACATATATTGCAACTAAGTGAAATCCAGGACAGCTACATGAATTGGTATTTATTTATTTACTTACTTATTTATTTTTAGGCGAGGCAACCCTTGGTTGACCTCATAGATTGCAAGGATCTTGTCAGCTTACAATCCCTTATTTTTTTATTGTTTACACCTACAGCACCTGGTCTTCCTAGGTGGTCTCCCTTCTAAGTACTAACCAGGCCCGACCCTGCTTAGCTTCTGAGATCACACGGGATGGGTCTTGTTCAGGGTGGCATGGCCGTAGATGAAGTAGTATGTAAGGAGGGTCTTAAAAAATGGCTGAATTTCAACAGAAGGGAACAACATGGCAAAAGGTCAGAGGTGAAAAAGCCTAGTGAAAATTGAGGGCATGGCAAGTAGGATGCTTAGTTGGAGTTGGAGATAAGAATGGGAACAAATGATGCAAGGCCTTAACACCAAGCGAAATTTCTGAACCATGAGTCTATGAATGCTCTCTAATCACATTTTCATGGCGGTAGTATGGAGAACAGATTGATGATTCAGAGGCAAGGGCTTTGTTAAGAAGCTGTTGCAATAGTTTAGAGGAGACAAGGAAAATGGCAATAGGGGGAAAGAGGCATGTGCTTGAAATTTTCCTCCCAAAGGATCCAATAATTTCACTTTTCTAAGCTGGAGAATTAAGCAGTCATTTTGTGGGAGGTGTGAAAGGTTCTGATACGAACATGGCATAAGTTATACACCTATTTAAGTGGGAGCTATTAATGGGAAGGAAAGCAAGTCTTAGAGAAGAGGTTACACAGCAAAAAGGTTATATTTACTATGGGATATGAGTGCATTTAAAAAAGATAGTGATTTTGTAGATTAAGGACTCCGAGAATCCTTTCAGATACTGACCTAAATAGTCTAATAGCTCTCCTCTGGGTTGGGGTGAGGGGCAGCAGCACATGAAACTCCTTTGTTTACTTGCCTGCCCAGCTTGGACTCTGGGTTCCAAGAGGAACAAACCAGGTCGGTAATTTAGTTTTCCTAGTGCCTAGAATAGAGTCTGGAGCCTTAAAAAAATTAAAAAAAAAAAAAAAGAAAGAAACCTAACTAAATATCAGTGTGTGGTGAATAATAGAAAGGGAGTCAAGACCCACTTCTTGTCTTCTTGTTGAATGAATACTAGGAACATTCTCACCTTTCTTGTTGCCTGCCTTTGCATACATTGCTTTTTTTAGTTGTTTATCCACCCAAGAAGAGAGCCTACTCTACCTGAGGCAAAGTGCCAGACTATGCACAAAGGAAGGACAGATGATTCAGCTAGATCAGACTGTGTGTGACAGAGGAAAAGCTCAGAGAGCACCTAGAAGGCGACAAACCCAGGCTGGAGGGTTAGGAGAGACTTCCCTGGGGAAATGAAGTTGAGTCCAGGAAGAACGAGTGGAAATGACGGTTAGCTTGAGGGAGGTAGAAGGTCCGGAGTGGAGAGAAGTGAGTGTCTGTCAGAGAAACAATATAGATAAAGGCCTCAGCCAGAGGGAACAGTCTTCTAGATAACTGAAAGTACTTTACTTAGTCTAGAGTTTAGAATATGTGAGGAGACAATGCGGCTAATCAGATTAGGGAGGTAGGCAGATTTGTCAACCATTTAAGAATTAATATTTAGTCATAATAGAAGATTTTGAGCAGGAGAAAGACACGATGAGATTTATATTTTAAAAAGATAATTCAACTGCAAATAGTGGATTGAATGGGGCAATGGTGAAGGCAGGAAGACAGCCGAGAGTAATTGCCGTAGTGTGGGAGAGAAATGATGGCTTGGACTATGGTGGTGGAAATGGAAAGAAATACAACAATCTGATATATAAAACTGAAAGAGGAATCTCTCTGTGATGTAGGTGAATAAGGAAGTAATTGGATAGGTAGGGAGGGTTCATTGGTTAGCTTTGGACTTTATCTTGAAAGGATAAAGGGGAAACTATTTAACATTTTAACCGTGGTTTATAGATTCCTTGGAGGAAGGTGGTGAGAAGACTGTCAGAACAGTGCACAGGTAAAGAGCTGAGACAAGCACGGAGGGAGAAGTGGACGTGGGGAGTCACGGGAGATAGTTTTCGGAGTCAGGTACCGAACCGAAACAGAGAAAAGCAGAAACTGACGCAGCCAGAGACAGCTGTGAGGCGGCGGGGGTGTGGGAGTGAGCCAGCCTGGGCTGCCCACGCCTCTCGGCGCTGGGGGCGGGACCAGAGCACGCACGGCGGCATGACGCAGGGCCGCAGCTGGCCTCGTTCTGGCTGCCGCCGCTGCCTCTTTGAGGCGGAGTAGGATGAGGCCCGCGGCCGCGGCGTCGGCAGGGGCAGCAGCAGCTGAGGCAGCAGCTGAGGCAGCCGCGACGGTCGCGCCCCCACCTCCTGACCTGGATTAGGCCCAGCAGCTCCGTGGCCGCCGCCGCCCCGCGGGGGGGCGGGGTGGGGAAGTGTCTCGTCTCCCCGCCCGCCCCCCCCTCCCACGTCGCTGCCTCGCAGGAGGCTTACTGCCGCGACCCCAAAGGAGCCCGCGGCCCAGCCTTGAGCCCCCACCCCCGGGGGTTGGCATGAGCGGCCCTTCGGCGGCGCCGGGGGGCGGGGGAGCCGTCGCCGCCTGAACCCCGGCCTGCCGACCGACCCCACCTCGCTGACCGAGGCTGACCGCGGAGCGTACGAACGACCCCGCCACTGCTTTCTCCCTTCCCCAGATCACACACCCCAGCCCCAGAAGATGGGGAACTGCCTCAAATCCCCCACTTCGGATGACATCTCCCTGCTTCACGAGTCTCAGTCCGACCGGGCTAGTTTTGGCGAGGGGACGGAGCCGGATCAGGAGCCGCCGCCGCCATATCAGGTAGGGGAGGGTGTGTGTTGGGGAAGAGGGGGTGCGAGGGGTAGAGGCAGCTCCGGCCAAGGTTGAGGAGGGGTCTTTGAGGCTGTCACTGTCTCGGCCTCGTCGAGGCCTGGCCTAGGGGGGCATTGACGCCCTTAGAGCTGGATCTGAGGGTGATTGCTCCCCACTTCCAGAGTTGGGGGGATCCTTCGCCTCCCCTCAAGTACGGTGTGGGGATGGTACTCTGTCCTTGAGTTCTGGGATTCGAGTGTGTGATCATATCCCATTGGATAGAGGCTGGTGGCTTGCTTCTGGAGTTGAGAGTGACATTTTCTTGCCTTTATGTCTGAATCGTGGTCTTTATGTCTGAATCGTGGAGTCTGAGCTGTGAGGTTTAGAAATGATTTTTTCATCGCACCGCCAACCGGATTATGGATTCTGGATGGGTGGTTGCCCCCCACCCTATTTATATTTTCAGGTGTGATCATCCTCTCCCTCCCTCCCTCCTCTCCCCCTCCCCTGTCTGTGTTAATTGGATCTGGTAGGTATTCATTTCTCCTTCTAATTGGGAGATCTTCAAGTGGTGATTTTCGTCCCAGGGACTTCAAGAGTTACTTGTTTATGTATATCATAATTTTTAAACCCCTCCTTCTTTCACTCCACCCCATGACACACCTTTTAAACGCTCTGAGTTAATAAAACTTGATTATCTTGAACTTTGGAAACCTTTAAAGCTGGCTTGAGAAATACCTTCTGTTACTCGTGGTTCTCCCTTTGACTTTCTCCTAAACAGTTTCATTGCTTTTTGCACAGCAGTCAGCAGCCCCAGATGTGTTTATACAATTAATAAAGAGTTAAGACCTCTTGAGCAAACTCAAGATAGGTATGTGGATGTTATAATCCATAATATATACAAATCTTTCCTCTACTTCAATTTTACATGATATCGATTAAAAGCTTTTTTTTTTCCAGAAGTGCTTGGATAATTAAGTAGCTTAATTTTTTTCCTGAGGGGATTTAGTTTTCTAACTAGGCAGTCTCCTTTGTTGTTTCATGGTGACATCATTATTTAGTGTTATTCTTTTTTTATTCCTGTGTAAGCCAGTGTCACACAGCAGAAAAACTGTTCATGTGTGCTGGTTTTTTGTTAAAACCCTTCAGGGGCCTTTCATATATACCAGTAAAAGTCCAGTCTTACTTGGGGGCATACACAAGCCTCCATGACTTAACTCATGTCTCTCTATTCCAGGCCTACCACATATACCAGGCCTACCATATAGACCAGAGAGGTTCACACCTCTCTGCTTTTGCTCCAATTGCTCCCTCTGCTTGGAGCCCTTCCCCCAAGGTCGGCCAGGTGAACTTGTAATCCTCTTTTGAGGACTCAGCTCTCCTGTCACCTCATATCTGGAGCCCCAACATTCCCCTCCCTCCTGCGCTGAATCCATCACTCCCTTGTTTGCGTCCCCCTAAGCTCTCTACACTTCCGCAAACAGCGTATATAACACGTAAGTGTTAATTTCCTTGTTTAGTTAGATGTGTGTCTCATCCTTGAGGCATTTCCCTCCTTCCACGGGGTAAACTGTTTGCAGGTAGAGTCCCCGTGCCTCCTGTTTGCTGTTGTATCCCTAGCATCTTGCTCATAGTAAGTAGATACTTAGTAACTGTGGGATAAATGAAGACTATATAAGCCCTTGAGAAAAGAGACTATGTTTCTAATGCTGTATGCAATTTTTGGCACAGAAAAGCACTTAAATGTTGAATGAATTAATGAATTTGAATTCGGTATTATGTTTTGTAAGTTTACACACCCATTTCTTCCAAAGAATTGTCACAGAGTCAGTCTCTTAAAAAAATCCAAGCTAAATCTGAATGTCTTTCTGAATCTTTGAAGCTAGTAAATTGTTTATATTCACTCTCTGTTTCCTTCATAAATACTATAAGACTGTGCTTATTTTGGTTTTGTGAGCAAATTTTTTTAGAGGTATGAATTTTTATTTTTATCTCCTTCCATGTTTCCTAGCCCCTTTCCAGGCAAATTGACTATCTTTGACTTATTGCCCTCTTTCTCTTATCCTTATAACATAGTGTTAAGAATTGTTATTTGCCTTTTCCAGGAGGACTAAATGATGAGTTTCTTTGGTATCATGAAAGAACATTTTTTGAAACATGTTGTTTGTGACAGTGGGAGTTTTTTGTGGTTGCCCTTTCCTGAATTGAATGACCCAGATGCTGATATGCAAATTTGGTATCAATTGAAAATAATTTCCTTTAAAAAAAACGAGATCATAAAAATAGAAACTTGTAGAAAAAAATTTATCCTCCGAAGGAAATGAGATTTTTAGGAATGGTTAATTAGGATGACCTAAGAGACAACAATCCAAGGTAAATATTTATATTTTCAGTGGACAGAAGTAAATTTTTTCCTTAAATAGTATTTAATTAACAGAGGTACAGGAATATTGGCTTATTTCTTTAAAGAATAGTTCGTTTCAGCTGCAATAGGATTAACTTTTTTAAAGGGAAAAGCTGATGATAAAAGAACACTGGTATTTTTTGTAGTGAGTAAAATGTTTTTTGTTTGTGTTGTGCAATGTAAATATATGCCAAGAGATCTATATGGTAAACTCTTTTAATAATTTCTAGTTATTTCCTTTTAGCAGGATCTGACAGATTTGTTTTATTTATTTATTTATGCTTAAAAAATAATTGCTGTACCATTATGGTCAAAGTTTGTAGGAAGTACGTATTTCTCATCTGAGTTTCAGTAGTAGCCAGTCTCCTAACTGATCTCCCTTTCCTTCGCAGTAGCCTGTTCCTAACTCAGCAGCCAGATTGATTTTAGTAAAACAGATCATGCATGACACCCTACTCCATCTTCTATGGATCCCTTTTTCATTCAGAATAAGAGCCAAATTCTTATAGTGTCCCCTAAACCCTATATAATCTATACCTTTTGCCTCCACACATACCTCTCTTGCTACTCTACCCCCTGCTGGCCTGTCTGGCCACCTTGTTCCCGGGATACTCCAGGACCTTTGCCCTGGTTTCTGTGCCTGGAGTACTCTTTGCCCAGTTATCACCATGGCTGACTCCCTCATCCCCTTCCAGTCATTACTCAAATAACACCTTTTTAAACCCTCTCTGACCACCCTATTTAAAATTGCAGCCTACCCTAACAGCCTTCCTTATCCTGTTCTATTTTTTCCCCATAGCATTCATCACTTTCTAACACAACTGTCTTTACTTATTATTTTTATTGTTTATTATCTTTCTTCTCCCATGAAGTAGTAAGCGTAAGCTCCCTTAAGGAAGGGGATTTTTTTTTTTTAATTGTCGTTTTACAAATAAGTACCTAGAACAGTGCCTGGCACCCATTAGGCACTCAGTTATTGGTTGACTAGGTTTCTTTTAAATGAATTAATATATTTATTTTAAGGCAAGTGCAGTTAAATGTGTTATAAGAACTATGTATATTCCTATTCCTTTTTTCCTTTATTATGGATCATTTTTAAGGAATCCTAAAAATCAAATCCCAATAATACTAAACATAGGAATGGTTTAAAATAATTATTAATAAAATAGTTTTTTTCAACCTGTATATAGTCTATAACAAAATATTTTATGAGAAAGTACTTGAATCCTTAAAGAAATGGAAGGAAAGAGGTTAGAGCTTTTCTTGAATTAGAAGATAAAAACGAAATTTGGCACACTCTCTACTCTTCCTTCCTGAATGTTTAGAAAGTGTACAAAGGAAATCTGCCCATCAAGGGCAGTCTTTGAAGGGTTGTAAGTGGGAGGATAAGTTGTGAAAGGGTGGGAGACTTGAGGTCCATAAGAGAAAAGGGCTAGGTAGGTAGCTCAGCACAGGAAGATGTATGTGAACAGGTTGAGGTATCACTGTCATTCTAAGACCCCTGTGTTTTATATGCTAATTAAAGAGTGGTACTCTATTAAAAGAGCTTAATATCCACTGAACAACAAAAGCCACTTAACAGCATTTCTATCTGAAAAAACATGTATTTCTCAGTTTTGCAGTAGTTATATGGTTTGAGATTTACTAATCTCTTCCTCCTTTGTGATTAATACATATGACATTTTAAAATCAGAAGAAAATAAGCTATTGTTAATACAGCAGTGAATGCAGGTAGCTCTAGTTTTGGAGGCAGGTGGATCTGAGTTTAAATATTGTCACATGTAAAATATGAAGAGTTTATCAGATTATGTTCTGTGTTACGAGGAGCTTCATTCACAAATAACCAAATAACATTTTGGCATCGAGTTGTGACTGAATAAAGCTTTCTTCAAGATACTTTTAAAAAAAGGCTTGGTCTCTATTATAGAACTCATTAAAAGTAACCCCCTTCTTTAAAAATCTAGAATCTAATAATATACTTATTTTTAAGCATTCAAAAAGTATTTCACATATCTTGGTCTTACTAAACAAATTATTTAATTTAAAAAATTCCCTTTGTGTAAAGTTCTACCTTTTCACTGAGGTGCAGATGAACTCCAAATTCTTTGATGAAGTCTTCCTTGACCATTTTTTCCCCCTCTCACTCTGATTTTGTTTGTAATATTTATTTGGAAATAACATATTACTTTACTAATTAGCTGTGGTGCTTTAACAATTATTTTTCCACTTTATAGTTTCCTTAAAAATTAGAATGATGTGTTAAGATTTCAAAAATTTCTTGGTAGAGTGGAATGGTACCTTACACATTATAGACACCCAGTGACTAATTTAGAACTGTGCCATCTCCCTCTTATACTGTCTCCATTATAATTGAGGTCCTCATCACCTCTCATGATAACCTGATTGACATATTCTCTCCTCCCCATTCATTTCATTCCTTCCTGCTAGATAAATTCTATCCAGATCCTATCCCTTGCTTCTTAATCCTTAATGAGTCTTCATGACTCATCACTGAAGATCTCTGTTTTAGCTTTCAAAGTTGTGATCTGGCTCCTTATATACTTTTACAGCTTTTTGTAGTCTTATGTATATATAACCTCTACTCTAGTCAGGCTGAACAGTTTGCTGTAATCTATATCTATATGCTTTCTACTTTTCAGACTCTCCCTTTGCTCATTTTATTCCCATTGCCTAGTATCCTCTTCCCTTAATTCCCAATGTAAATTTTAGCTTTCAAGATCCCGCTCAAGTGCCATGAATCCTTTTCTGATGTTTTCCAACATGAATAATTACTTAATCTGAACTCCTTTAGCGTTTTTACCATTTTTAGGATACTTTGTT
Source organism: Pteropus alecto (assembly GCF_000325575.1). Classification (NCBI taxonomy): domain Eukaryota; kingdom Metazoa; phylum Chordata; class Mammalia; order Chiroptera; family Pteropodidae; genus Pteropus; species Pteropus alecto. Next base: position 4,114,608 of record NW_006441955.1, read on the forward strand.
TACCTTTCCTGTTTGATTTTAATTATTTATAACAATGTCAAATTTCCTCTACTAGAATCCAAGTCTGATTGATCTTTGCATTGCTAGAACTGTGCTTTCACATAGTAGGCACTCAAATACTTGAGTAAATGTGAAAATCAGTTATTGTGTTTTTCTGTAAAAGTGTGAGGTTTTATGGTTGTTTGCTTCTATATAAATTGTTCCCAGAATTCTGCTCTTTAGTGTTTGGCCTTTGTACTTTAAACGGTTCTATTATTTTTCTCTCCCACATTATTTTTATCTGTATTCGGTTTTGTCCTATCACTTCTACTTTGTAAAGTGCATGAGCTTTGGGAAAGTTAATCCCTCTTCATCTTTTTCATTTGAGTTTGGTTTTTGTTTATGTAGTTCATCTTGCCTTGGTCTTTTTAAAATAAATAAGCAAAGATTCATTGTAACCTTTGTTGCGGGAGTTTTGTTTGTTTATGCCTGATCTCCCACTCTGGATGTCCTTTTAATTAAGGGTGATTCTTTGCATTAAGAACGTATGCACCATTTGGAGTAGAACAGTCTGTATGTCACTTTAATTCTAGAGCTAATTATAGGGTAACTTGAGAAGATGGGGTAATGAGTTATTTGGTACGTAGGATCTGAGAACTTGACTTTCCTAAAATATTTTTCTTAGTTAATACATACTAGAAACCTCCATATTTTATTATAAAATTTAGATCTTTTAAAATCTTAATATAATACTTTAGGTAGAATGGGTTTTTTTTGAAAGGTCTTCAATTTTATTTGGTTTCTTCTAAATAGAAAAGTTGTCACAGAATGGTTACTATAGGTTCTCCTTGACTTTTCTTATTCAATTTGTTCCCCTTCTTTCTCTCTTTACTGTGTCTCAGCCAAGTTAAAATCTGAAAATGAGAACGAGAGTGAAAAAAGGATGATTATAAATGCAATTGGAATTAAATGTTGTATTTCTTTGTCGTCTTGCCTCAGCCATTTTTTAATATAATTATCTTCTTGGTATTACCTTCCTTCAAGCAAAGAGGGATGATGTATTTCTATCCTGTATTCAAGTAGGTTATTTAAAAATAGGCTGTAACAAATTTCCAGAAGTCGATTCCTTAGCAGTAACTTTTGATAATGAATTTAACAAACATTTATGATATTACTAACATGCTCAGAATTCAAGATTTGCAATTATGACATAAATGAAATTAAGAGTGAGGTGGTAAAGAGTCACAGAGAGTGGAAATGTGAGTAAAAGATGCGAGGAAAAACCGGCTTATTTATAGACAGCCAAAGTGTGTGTTTTTAATGACAGAAGAGATTGCCACATGCAGTTGAGAAGTAAAGTGATAAGGGAGAACTAAATATATTTTCTGCTCTTGGGGAACCTGACCTTTCGATTTTGACATTCAGTTTGGCTTTCTGGTAGGTCGTTTTTGAAGTCTTAGAAGAGTTCTTTTATTTTAACCGATTAAGGATACTTTGAGTTCAATTTAATATGAATGCTTATATACCTATCTTTTAATTAAATAGCCAACCTGGAGTGTGCTCTCAGGGGCCAGTTGAGTAATTATCTTGTTACTTAATCCAGAAAGGTAACTAAGGGATCCGAAAGTGTGGGAATGAAGAAAGCAATCCTCCAGACATAATTATTTATTAAAATTTTCTGAATTTCACATAAAGCTGAATGGCTTTAAGAAGAGTGAGACTTTTATAACTGCTCCAGTTAAAATTACATATAATTTTGTATAACAATTTAGTTCTTATATTTGTGGGGGAAAAAGAAGCAGTTTCCCATAAAGCAAGGCTTTAAGGATAAAAACCAGGACACTTGATACCTATTTTCTTCTAACAGTCAGCAAGTATGTGTTAGGCACCAAGGAGAAAGAAGAAATGAGTCCTTTACCCCTGAGAAGCTACCATTTTAGTTAAGGGGACAAGATTAATGTATATACACAAAGCACTTATTAATTTAGTGTGAAATAGTATATAATCAAGTATTACACTGTTTGATGTAGACGTTGATCAATTTGTGATAAGGCAGTGAATCACAACTTAGCTTCTAAAGACTTCAAGTGAAGTCTTATGTGAATATCAGTTTTAAAAAAACGAATAAAAGCAAAAGATCTGCCTTTATTAAACTATTAGGGAACTTGCAGCCAGAATAATGAGTAAGTGGTAAACATGGAGTTGTATAATCTTAGACAGTTAAAGTGTAATATATATGTGTAAACCTTTTTATTGTTTACATACAATAAACAGTATATCTTTAACGGTATCTTAACTATATAGCCCACTGAACTTTTATATATCACAACCACTATCAAATTAGAACCTATTTCCAGTGCCCCAAAACACTTCCTCATACCACATCCAACAGTCAGTACCCCTTCCCTAAGGGTAACTACTACTTGACCTCTTAATAACCATATATTTATTTTGCCTGGTTTTGAAGTTAAAATAATTCATTCAGCATTGTTTGTGAAATTCATTCGTGTTTTATATGTATGTGATAGTAGTTCATATTATTTTTCATTGCTGTACAGCATTCAGTTGTATAAATACACATTTTTTAACCCATACTATTGACGTATATTTGGGCTGTATTAGTTTTGGGCTGTATAAATCTGCAATGAACATTCCCTTTATGTATATAATGTACATAAGCGCCTGTTTATTTTGACTATATATCCAGGAGCGGAATTGCTGGGTAATGGAACAGGTATATATTTAGTGTTTCCTCACAACATTTTATTATGAAATTTTAAAAAATAAGTTGATGGAGTTGTTTGTACACCCATATTCCCACCACTTAGATTCTGCAGTTATCATTTTGCTGTATTTGTTTTAACACATATCCATCCCTCTATCAATATGTCCTGTTTTTTGATGCATTTCAAAGTAAGTTGCCAAGTAGTTTTCCAAAGTAGGTTCACCAGTTTACACCCCTACCAGCAATGTTTTGAGAGTTCTGTTTGTGCTATATCTTTTTGTTTGTTTGTTTGTTTGTGCTATATCTTTACCAGTACCTGGTATCGTTGGTCTTATTAAGTGCGTAGAAATATCTCATTGTGGTTTTAATTTGCATTTCCTCAATGAGAAATGCATACTAATATGCATACTAATATTTTTTGTGTGTGTAGCTGGCCTCTTAGCATAATTTCAAGATTCATCTATGCTATAGCATGTATCAGGACTTCATTCCTTTTTATTGTGAAATATTCCATTGTTATGGCTCTACCTCATTTTGTTTAGCCATGCATCAGTTGGTGAACATTTGAGTTTCCACTTTTTGGCTCTTGTGAATGCTGCTATGAACATTTGTATGCAAGTTTTTATACAGATGTGTTTTCATTTCTCTTGGTTATATACCCACTAGTGGAATTGTTATGTCATATAATTCCATGTTTAACCTTTTGAAGAACTGCTAAACTTTTCCAAAGCACTCGTGCCATTTTACATTCCCACTAGCAGTGTTCAAGGGTTCCAATTTCGGCCCATCTTCACCAAAACTTGTTATTATCTCTTTTATTATAACCATTCTAGTGGCTATAAAGTGGTATCTTGTTGTGGTTTTGATTACATTTCCCTGAAAGTTTATAATGTTGAGCATCTTTTCGTGCATTTGTTGGCCATTTGTATATCTTCTTTGGAGAAATGTCTGTTCAGATTTTTTGCCCATTTTTAATCGAATTGTCTATTATTGAATTGTAAGAGTTCTTTATATATTCTAGTCCCTTGTCAGATATTTGATTTGCAAAAGTTTTCTCCCATTTTGTGGGTTGTCTTTTTACTTTCTTGATGGTGAACAAAAGTTATTTTGATAATATCCAATTTAGTTTTTTCTTTAGTCACTTGAGCTTTTGGTATTGTCTAAGCTTTTCCTAAGGTCACAAAGATTTCCTCTTCATTTTCTTCTAAGAGTTATATTTTTAGCTCACACATTTAGGTATATGATCCATTTGGAGTTAATTTTTGTGGATAGTGTAAGGAAGGCCCAAATTTATTCTTTTGTGTGTGACTATCCTGTTGTTACAGCACCATTTGTCGAAAAGAGTGTTCTTTCTTTGTTGTCTTGGCAAAACCTGCCTCAAATAAGTTATCCATAAGTGTAAGGGTTTATCTCTGGACTTTTCAGTTATGTTCCATTGTTCTGTATGTCTGTCCTTAATGCTAGGACTATACACTAGCTTTGTAATAAGTACTGAAATCAGGAAGTGTGACTCATCCAGCTTTGTTCTTATTATTCAACATTGTTTTCACTACTTTTAGCTTCTTGTAATTCCATGTGAATTTTAGGATCAGCTGTCAATTTATGCAAATAAGCCAGCTACGATTTTGATAGAGTCACATATAACTTTTTAATGAACCTACATTGAAGCATCATTATCACCAAAAGTTCATAGTTTACATTAGGGTTCACTCTTTGTGTTGTACACTCTGTAAATTTGGACAAGTGTATAATTACATGGTTCCACCGTTATGGCATCATACAGAATAATTTCCTTGCGGTAAAAATCCTCTGTGTTCCACGTTTTCATCCTTCCCTCCCCCAGCCCCTGGCAACCAATGGTCCTTTTACCGTCTCCATAATTTTCCTTTTACCAGGATATCAGATATTTGGAACCATGCAGTATGTAACCTTTTCAGATTGGCTTCTTTCACTAGTAATATGCATCATTTAAGGTTACTTTAGCAATATGCTCTTGAGGTTTTTCCATGTCTTTTCATGGCTCGATAGCTCATTTCTTTATAGTATTTTATTGCCTTGATGTACCACAGTTTATTTATTCAGTCACCTATTAAAGGACATCTTGGTTGCTTCCATGTTTTAGTAGTTATGAATAAAGCTGCTAAAAACATCCATGTCTAGGTTTTTGTGTGGACATGTTTTTAACTCCTTTGGGTAAATAGCAAGGAACGAAATTACTAGATCATATATGGTTAAGAGTATGTTTAGTTTTGTAAGAAACTGCCAAACTGTCTTTCACAGTGTCTGTGCCATTTTGCATTGCCACCAACAGTGAGTGCAAGTTCCTGTTGTTCCACATCTTGAGTAGCATTTGATGTTGTCAGTGTTTTGGATTCTCACCATTCTAATAGGCATATTTTTATTTAATTTGTTATTCGCAGTGTTTCCCACTTCTTTTAGGTGGGACAAAATGGCAAGAGGTGGATGGGGTTGGATATTTTCCTTCCCCCATGTGGAAGGCTAGAGCCAGCTGATTTTGAGTATTAATTACCCTTTTCTCGATAGGTTAGGGTCTGATAAAACCCCAGCAGGTTGGCTCTGGCAAAGTAGTTTCTCCAGAAGGCAGGCCTTGTTATGAATAGAATGTATGTCAAAATGGTTCCTTTTCTTCTCTCCCTGTTGGAAGCACAAGGAAATTTTTCTCTGGTGTTCACTGCCGGGACCTGGTAGAGCTCCTGGAGATAACTTACAAAAGTGTGAGGTCCCCTGAATTTTTTGGTAACAGTCTTACTCTGATTCTCAACTGGATCCTTTTTCAAACTTCATAACACACTCTTTTTATTCTCCTTCCCCCATAAATCACTAAAATATTGACTTCTGAGCAGGTTTTCATCTCATTGATTCAAAATTTTATATTAGTTTATTATACTCTAGAAGTAATAGAATGGTGCTTCTAGAGTCTTGAATCATGTTTGTGTTATTGGGTAAAGTCTGTTCACTTTAAATTTTTGTACTTGCTTTTAATCATTTTTTTCTCATTGTCTTTTCCCACTGTCAGATGGTTCTTCATCTGGTGTAAATGTGTCTGCCCTTGTAGTACCTCTTCTAAATTTATGCATAGTGAAAAACCAGATAATTAAGCTTGTCATAGTATTTCATGGCACCTGCCAATAGAGAGATTCCAAAGGCAGTACTTATGAGTAAAGAAGCATTTTTATTTGTGAATAAATTATTTGGGGGTTTGGATACAGGAGTACTTTTTTTTTTTTAATTAAAAAAATTATTTTAAAAATTTTCTTGGCACAAATTTGCTTAAGTAACTAAAAGTCAATTTTAGCAGGAAGTCCACATGCATATGAGAGTAGAAAGACAAAGGAAAGGAACCTTGTTTAATATTGAGGTAAGCTTATCAGTGCTTCGTTTTTGTTTTGTTTTGTTTTTTCATATGCCCCTCCCTTCCTTTCACTGTATTTCAGTATCTGGAATTTTCTCTCCTCCCTAGATTTTGTTTCTCAAAATACTTTTTATTTCTTAAAACATGCTTTAATTAGCTAGGACTCCTTATAAGATCTTAGTCTTAATCCCAATGTAATCTTTAGATTGATGAATACATAAACCTTAGGTCCAGATTCCTGTAGGAGCAGAGATAGAACTGCATTTCAATATAACCAATTCCCTTGGTAATTTTATGTATTAATTCAAAAACACTATCCGAGAAAGGGTCATCAGAGTTTTTCATGCCACAAAGAAGGTTATGAATCCATATCCAAGATTTATAAAGAACTTATACAACTCAGCAGCAGAAAAACAAACAATCCAATTAAAAAATGTGCAGAAGACCTGAACAGATACTTTTCCAGAGAGGAAATACGGATGGCTAACAGACATATGAAAAGATGCTCAAGGTCACTAACCATCAGAGAAATACAAATTAAAACTGCTATGAGATATCACCTCACACCTGTCAGAATGGCTATCATCAATAAATCAAAAAACAGCAAGTGTTGGTGAGGATGTGGAGAAAAGGGGATCCTCATACATTGTTGGTGGGATTGCAAATTGGTGCATCCGCTATGGAAAACAGTATGGAGGTTTCTCAAAAAATTAAAAATGGATATATATCTTTTGACCCAGCAATTACACTTCTGGGTATTTAAAGAAAACCAAAACAATAATTCATAAAGATCTATGCATTCCAATATTCATGGCAGCACAATTTACAATAGCCAAGATATGGAAGCGACCTAAATGCCCACCATCAGATGATTGGATAAAGAAATTATGGTTCATATATACAATGGAATATCGATAAATGAAATCCTACCATTTGCAACATGGATGGAAACTAGAGGTTATTTTGCTGAGTGAAATAAGTCAGACAGAGAAAGATAAATACCATATGATTTCACTTACATGTGGAATCTAAGGAACAAAAAGAAGAAACTAATCAAAAACAGACTCACAAATATAGTGGACAGTTTGGGGACAGACAGAGGGGAGGGAGAAGGGGGATGGGAGAATGAGATGAAGGATTAAAGAAGTACAAATTAGTAGTTGATAGTCGGGCAGGAGAATGGGGAGCACGGCATAGGGAATGCAGTTAGCATTAATGTGATGGCTAAGTGGAGAGCTAGGGGAGGAAGGGAGCAATTGGGGGAATCATTTTATGAACGATATAGATGTCTAACCAATGTACTGTATACTTGAAACTAATTTAAATAAAGAAACTTATTTTTTAAAAAAAAGAATGCCTGAGAGGCAGTCTCTTGAGTTACAGGTCATGAGCTCATATCACTGCTGCCAGAAACCACAAAGCCTTTGGGGGTTGAGCCACAGAGTTCTGATAAAGGTGTGTGATACAGGAATTCAGTTAAATTTTGCTGTTGCAACACTGTTAGGTAAATTGTCAGACCTCATTTAGTTAGGTAGCATGAAATGGGGTCATTTTAAAATGGCTGAAATTCTGAAATCTAATGAAATTAATTTGAAGTATAATTTCTTAGTCAAATGAAAAATTTTGTATCACGGAAAACAGCAGCATCATAATATCAAAAAAATTGCTAACAGTTTGGGCTTTTACACATTTTTTGGCAACTCACAATAAAAAATAAATTTACATCGTGCTTCAGTTTATAAAAACAAAAACAAGATTCATAAAACAGTATTAACCCTTATCATATATTCTGTATATTGTATTTCATTTTTTAAAACTCCTAGCTGTGACCCTCTAAAACTGATTTCACAACCCACTGTAGGTAATGACCTGCAATCAAGAGAACATTTCATGATACAGAGCCAAAAAGATAAGATTGTGAAATACATTTAAAATATTTTGTAGATCCTGCATCTCAGAAAAGGTCTCTTAGGAATCCAAATTTGCCTCTCTGTAAAAGCCTGTTAGAGAAGTGCATACATGTTTATACCCTGGGGATAGTCATTAAGATGCTTAAGCTAGGTGCTTTACATTTACTTATTAAGGATTTCAGACTTTATCCTAGAGCAGTGGAAAGCTAGCCATTGAAGGAATTTAAGTGGGGTTGGTAGGATTCTGTAAATTAAATTAGATTTGCATTTTAGAAAGAGATCTCTGAACAGATTGGAAGAGGATAATGGGAAGACTAGTTAGGAATCCACTGCATTACAGATACTGTTAACTTGGGTGTTGGCAGTAGAGATGAGGACTTGTGTATGAATTCTGTTGATATTTAAGAGACAAAACCAGCAGAACTTGGTAATGGATTGTATGGAAAGAATGCCTGTCCAGGAGATTAGGATATAGAAACATTAAGAACAGATTGTTTTGGGAGAAGAGTGGCTATGCAGGGTTATAGGAATAAGGGCAATAATGGGATGTGGATTTGAAAGTATATTAGTTTGTTTTAATGAGAAGAACTTGATCATGTTTATAAACTGATAAGAAGGATCCAGTGAAGAGGTCGATTAGGTACAACAGCAAAATTCTATAGTATAAGATTTCTGAGGTGGTGGAAACAGATGGAATCCAAACAGAGGTAGTAGGATTGGCCTACATAAAAGAAAGCAAAATATTTAAAACTATTTTTAATAACTAAGTATTAAATAATAGTACATTCATATAGTCAGATTCTACAAGAGTACAGATAAACATCTTACTTCTTTTCTCCAGCCACTCCCATAGGCAACTAATGTTAATTTTTTTGTGGAGCCTTCAAGAGATTTTACACACATGCAAGCAAACACACAAAGTACTCAAAACATATCTGTTGCTCAAAATATATCCCTCTGTACACAATTCTGCACCTTCCCTTATTTTTCCATTTACTATATCCTAAAGCTATTTCCCTATCAATACATAAAAACCTTCATTCTTCTCTAGGGCTGCATAGTATTTATTACGTGGACCATTATTTGACCAGTTCACTATTTGATGGACATTTAGGTTGTTACCATTCTTTTGATAGCACCTGTATTTTAAGATGGAAAAACTAACGAGATAGGTACACATTGGGTCGGGGTTGTATATTTGAGTACAGAAGTTAAATGATCTGGGTGCAGAGAGCTAGATGATTCATTTGGGGCCAGCAGATGGAAATTGAGTGTGTTTAAGTTAAAGAGCCACTATGTAGAAACTTAACTTGATCAAATGAGCAGGAATTATACCTCACCTAGGGAAATCTGGCCTGGTCAGTAAGCCAGATGGAGTAGCGGAGTCACTGGACCAGAGTTGGAGGCATCAGCTAGGAGAATTCCTGAAACTACATGTTTTGTCAGTCAGAAGTCATTCTCAGAAGACACCCTTTAATAGAGAAGAATTAAGACTACTTTTGGTAGCCTCAAATTGGGTCCATTTGTTCAAGGTTAAATGGATCTAGCCCATTCGAAGGACAAGGAGCCTTTAGGCAAAGACTGTTTTGAGTTCAGAATCTCTTAAGATGAGTCCCTAACCCCTGGGCAGCAGACCTGTACCAGTCCATGGCCTGTTAGGAATCAGGCCACACAGAGGGAGGTGAGCAGCGGGCTGGCAAACAAAGCTTCATCTGTATTTGCAGCCACTCCCCAGTGCTAGCATCACCGCCTCAGCTCCACCTCAGATGATCAGGCATTGGATTCTCATAGGAGCACCAGTCCCTGGTGCCAAAAAGGTTAGGGCTGTCTTAAGACATGACTGCTTAATTTCCAAAGAACTTCATTTTTATACCATTGTTTTTCAGTTATGGAACTTGTAATTTTAATCTAAAATAGAAAAATTGATTAAGCCTAAGTTATAAATTTGTTTGCAGAGTGACTTAACGCACCTTCAAGTGGTCATAATTTTTTCAATAACTTTATTGGGTCTCTGCTGTCACTCACATCATTAGTTACCAAGGGCCAAATGTAAGAAACAAACATGAAACAATACATAGGTGTGATAGGTACTAGAGGAAGCAGTTGTTAATCCTTTCTTTGTTTAATAACTCTTGAGAAGCTGAAAACCATAAATATTCTTCGTAGAAAGAAGCACAGAATTTTGCTTGCAATTTCAAGGAATTCATGTATTCCCTTAAACCCTGGACCCTGAGCAGATTAACAGCCTCTGGTCTATCATCTCAAACTTCTGTTTCTACCTTCTTACATTGCCTTCTTCAATATATCTTGTCTGCCACTGCCAGGTCGCCTGTTAAGCTTTTTTTTTTGTTTTTCTACACATCAAGTGTAAAAAACAAAATTAATTTCCATTGACTAGTATACCTTTGCATTCCAAGTTGCATTATTGAAACCAAATATTATTTAGTTAATAGATAGTAACTTACTTGCAAGGAACTCTCAAAAGACTATTGCACTAAAATTATACACACACACAAATATGTATTAGACTGATTCACTACGTCTTAAAAATAGTTAATACATGGTACAATGCAGATTAACCTTGAATACATTATGTTAAGTCAAAGAAGCCAGAGACAAAAGGTCATATGGTATGATTTCATTTATATGAGATAGCCAGAAAAGGAACAGGTGGTGGCCAGAGGCTGGGGAGGAGAAATGGATGCTAACTACCTAAAGAGTACAGAGTTTTATTTTAGAGTGTTGAAAGTGTTTTGGGGGAGCTTTTGAGACCTTGTTTCCCAGCATGTCAGTTTGGCTCAAATAAAATCTTATAAAAAATTTTTTTAAAGTATTTTGGAAGTAGAGATAGTCATTGCACAACATTGTGAATGTACTAAAGGTCACTGAATTGTTCTCTTTAAATTGATTAATTTTATTTTATGTGAATTTCACCTCAGTTTTAAAAGAGTGAAGTTAGATTCAGCTGTAAAAGTCATATTCTTAGTAGAATTAAATATAAATTGTGACTTGTCTCTATTTTACTTTCATGTTCTCTTCAGCTTATAAATTAGATTTTCTAAAGATAATTTTTAAAATTAGTTGTTTACTTAGTGATACTAACTTTGGAAAGTATTTTTCTTTTTATAATAAATTGCAAAATAAATGCAATTACATAGAAATAAAACCTATAACTGATATTTTCAGTGCTCTAATGCAACTGTAGTTAACATTTCAATGCAACTATTTTTAAATATATGTGTAATAATACTTTATAATATTTTACATCTTTTTAATTTTTAATGTCATTTTATAAGTATTTTCTCATGTTACCATAGTCTTTAGAGCTCTAATTTTTAAGAGCCATAAATATTCCATTAAGTCTATATTATTCCCTACGCATTTAGGCTGTTTCTTGATTTACAAAGTAAAATTTTTTGATAGTGATAGATGTAGAGTAGATAGTGAGATGTGTTTGTCATCTAGAAATTGTGCCAAGGACCATTTTATGAAAAAGTTGTATGCTCACAGTTTCAGTTTGAAAATAACTTATAAATAGCTGGCTGATGGGTAGATAGCCTTGTTTAGAACAACTTTACTTTTGGATTCTAAGATTAATAACTCTGTAGTAATCTTAACTTTTGCTTACATTTGTAATCTTGAGGTCAGATTAGGAAGCTTTGAGTTTTTTGTGTTTATTCCATGTTCTGCTAGTTTCCATTTCTCTTACTAGTTAAAACAATTTTCTGATGACCTGACCCTGGAATTGAGCTTGAGAAAGAATCTAACGACTGAACCTGATTTTCTGCTTCCAGATTTGTAGGTGCTGACACTTGGCATAATCTGATTAGTATAGTAGGCAAATATCAGCATCTCATTGTTTATTTAGTACAGTCTTAATGTTGAGATCCAAGGGCATTCTTGGTATGTGTCTTAAAAAGGAACATCATAAGACAACTATAATTTTTCTTGTTTCATATGGTATAGTATGTTACACGAAACAACATGAACAATTAGAAGGCAAGTATTAGGGATATGGTATTGAGTGAATACTGTATTAAAAAATAGAAACCACCTGTGTAGAAGCTGCAAGAGCCCCTCTGAATAAAGGATATAGAAAACCTAATTGGTCATACCAATTTTAGGCCTCCTCAGGAGACCCCGATAAGAGAACCAAATAAGTAATCCTGTAAGATCCTTACTCCTTTCACCTCCACCCCAGAATATTTTACTAGGCTTCTAAGAAAAACTTCTTGTTAAAATGCAGGCTTTTGCAAAACAATTTTCAGCAGATGGTGCTGAGACACCTGCATATCCACATAGTACAAAGAATGAAGTTGGATCCCTTTTTCACACCATTTAAAAGAATTAACTCAGTTTTCATATATCTAAATGTAAGAACTAAGACTCTTAGAAAATATGAGTAAGCCTTCATGACCTTGGATTAGGCAGAGCCTTCTTAGATATGATACCAAAAGCATAGGTGATCAAAAAATGAATAAGGTGGACATCATCAGATTTAAAAACTTGTGCTTCAAAGGACACCATCAGGAAAGTGAAAAAGAAAACTCATGGAATGCAAGAAAATATTTGCAAATCATTTATCTGATAAGAGACTGATGTCTAGCATACATTTAATGAACTCTTACAACTCAATAAAGACAAAACTCAATATTTTAAAAGGATAAAGGATCTGAATAGACATTTCTGAAAAGAAAGTATAAATGGCAGTCAGTGTGTGAAAAGATGTTTAACATCATTTGTTATCCAGGAAATGCAAATCAAAACCACTATGGCGACTATAATAAAAAAGACAAAATAAGATTTGGCAATAATGTGGAGAGATTGAGAGGAACCCTCATTCACCGCTGGTAAGAATGTAAAATGGTGCAAGTGCTTTGGAAAACAGTTTGCATTTCCTCAAAAGAGAGCACAGAATTAGCAAGTCTGCTCCTAGCTGTATAGCCAAGAGAAATGAGAACATATGTCCATACAGAAACGTGTACACCAATGCCTCTAGCAGTGTATTCGTAATAGCCAAAAAGTAGAAACAACCCAAATGTTCATCAGTTGATAAATGGCTGAACAAAATGTGATATGTATATACAAAACAGTATTTTTCAGCAATTAAAACAAATGAGGTTCTGATACATGCTACAACGTGGATGAACTATGAAAACATGATTCCATTTATACAAAATGTCCAGAATAGACAAATCTATAGAGATGGAAAGCAAAGTAGTGGTTGCCTAAGGCTGGAGAATTTAGGAGGAAATGGGAAATGACTGCTAATGGCTATGGGGTTTCTTTTGGGATGAAATTTAGAACCTATGTTCTAAAATTGTGATGATGGTTACATAACTCTGATAATACTAAAAATCATTGAATTGTTAACTTTAACAAATCAATTATATTGTGTGAATTATATCTCAATAAAAGTATTTTATTAAATGTAGGCCTTTTAACTTTAGTAAGTGGTACCATATTTCCTCAGTGCTGAAATGTACTTTTAAAACTTTTCAATGCTTTTTGAAATCAGAATGTATATTTTAATTGGTGTGTACATTTCATGGGCTAGTTGTTAGGATTCAAGAAATATACCTAAAGAGTTATTTTGCAAAATTCTTCCAAAGTTCAGCTGTCTTTAGAGGAAATTAATTTTATTGGTGATAGCCCTGGTCCTTCAAAAAAAAATAATAATAACAACTTTAAAAAAGAGGGAGAGGGTATCTGTTAGAAAACTTAGTTCAGTAAATGTAATAACAGACTTCCTGAGCTCCAAAGCCAACCCTTGGCTGCTATGGACATATTCTTTTTGGGATTAATACCTTTTTTTTTTTAAGCTTGCATCTTTTAACTCTTTAAAGGCTACATATTTTCTGACTGGTTGGTTTTGCAAAAAATTCTTTGGCTTATTACTTGTAGTTTTCAAATAGAAATCATATTTGCATCTTCTGTTTAATGATGAAAGACAAATTATTGAAATACATATTCTTATTGAGCTGGTAAAATTCCAGGATAGGGTGCTTAAATGAGAAAAATTCCAGTGTTTTGGGGTTGTAGCCAAGAAATAGTTCCAACAATAACTCATGCACTAAGTCAGAGGAATATCTCTTGGCCTACAATTGCTCTGGAGATCTGTCCCACTGTAAGCAATTCTTTTTCAGTAAGTGGGTGCTATTTCCCCTCTAGAAACCAATTTTTATTTGATGAGAACGAAAAGATAGTCTAATTTAGGAAAGAAAATAGTGGTGGTGCTTAAGTGACCTTTGTCTTAGGCAAAACTAACCCCAAGGTGCTTTATTTTAATGGTACACATGGATTAGAATCAGAAACCACAGCAGCCATTCTCTCCCATCTCTCTTATCCAGGGGCTTCAGGGTTTTTCTATCAATATTATGCATTTCCTCATAACCTCAGTTTACAAATGCCTCTGATTTGCTGCTCAGTGACCTTTCTGATCAGTTCTAATTCTAAGAGAAAAAAGAATCTGATTGGTTTAACCTCTCTTCACCAGTCAGGAGGTGCAAGTCATCAAATGTTGGCTAGACTATGGGTCTGCTAGAATGTATGCCTGTCCCAGAGGTTGACAGATCATGGGCAATTTAGGGATAGTAAGTAGGAGCTGGGAGCTAGGTAGTTATCTTCTCTTGTTTACTAATTCTGTATCCTCCTACTGTAGCAGATGTAGGCCTCATAAGGACAGAGACCTTATCTGTCTTGGTCAATGTCTCCTTTACCTAAACAGCATCTGAAATGTGGTTGGGTGTTCAGGAAATACTGTAATTGGTGCCTGGGCTCAAAATGTGACCTTGGTATCAGTTGTCTTGAGATTAGGGGATGAATAAACTTATCTAATGACTTGCTGATACTGAGTGCCTGTGCTAATAATGCCTACCAACTCTCCTGTAATTAAGTTACTGGTTATAACTCTGTATGATAAGTGGTCAGTGAATATTTATGTAATAAATGAAAGAAGCTAACTTTTCATTTCTTTAAAAAACAAACAAACCACCTCCCTGAAAGCAGTGCTTTTTTCTATGCAGATCACTCGGTTTATAATTTTCTCATTAAATATAACATTATATCACTTGTCCATAACATAGATGGATGCTGGCTTTTCCCCCCTCTATACCTGTAATTGTATAATATGTATAAATTATCCTTTTTAGTAGAAACTGCATTAATGCTAATCTTTGGGGTTTGGGGTTGGTTGATTGGTTGGTTGGTGGGTTTGGGTTTTTATTTTTTTTGGTCAAGACTCATTGAACGTCATTTAGAATATGCATTGAGGCCATCTATTCCAAATCCTCCATTTTATGGCCTTAAGTTTCAGTTTGGCAGAATTCAGAGAAAACATTCCCAGTAGGAGACTGCAGCTGGGGAGGGGGTGGTGCCAGCAGCAGCTTGTAAGGCTGTAGGAGAAAATCAGAAGAGCTGACTCTGATTTCCTACTGGAGGAAAGCTTTTGGTGACAAGCTGCATTCTTTAACAGTGACTTTATTTTTCCTTCACCACAAACCAGACTTGTACTATTTCCAGCCTCAGCACGTTATTTAGGCGCTTCCCCACTTCATTGTTTGTTTCTGAAATTGTATCATATTTCCTAAACTAGGTCCAACTTTTAATGCAGTACTTTTCAGAGAGACACATTTACACTTTGATCTGTTTCTTTCTTGACTTGTAAACTCCCTAAGATTGGAGCCCATTATATTTTTCACATTTATCATTTTATAGGTGCTTCATTATACATTAACAAGCAACTGGAATGAGTCAGATTTTTGTCATGAGAAGGTCAGGTCTTGCTTTTTTGTCTGATTGATCCTGCCTTTTCCTTTGTTCTGCCTCAGTATATTTTGTAATCATTTCTTCCTTTTTTGTTCTACTCCCTTCCATGATGCTGCAATTCTTTTCCTAACACACATTTTAACTTAAAATTATTTTCTTTAAGACAAATGCCTTCTCGGTTTCATTGTTGTTTGCATGAAGACTTAAGTGAAGTATTAAAGCATTAAGGAAGAAAAAAAATGTTTATTTGAAATATATTTGCTTCTCTTATTGTGAATTACCCCTTTCTCAAAATTTAAACTCACAAGGCAAGTACATGTGTGTCTTCTATCAACGTTGAGGAAATTATAGTTAGATAATATTATAAGACATTTAAGTAGTTGACGGGGATAAAGGGAAGGGGGTTGAGAGAGAGTGAGGGTGGCGGGGAGGGAAGGCTGGAAGAAAGAGGAATCAGGAAGGATGAGATGTCTACCTTGGATGACTAGTGATGTCATTAGAGGAAAGCCCAGATAGGAATCTTGTTAGGTACTTCACTTACATTTTCTTAATTATTCCTTATAACACTCTT
>NW_006441955.1:4131017-4151055 GCF_000325575.1 Pteropus alecto
CACTCTTTCAAGATTAGGTAGTCTATTCCTTTCTCTAATGAAGAACCTTATGCTAAGTTCTTCTCCAATGAAGAACTTGCCTATAGCTGTATATCTGATAGTGCCAGAACTTAAATTACATGAAATGTCTATATTCTTTCTACTATAGTTCTCTATCATTAACCTAGATAATGGGCATAGATATTCTGAGTTTGAGAAGGATCATGTAAGTAGAAAGAGATAATTAGTTTGGTTTTAGGCATTTTGAAGTTCCTGTGGGAAAGGTCAGAAATTTGAAAGAGGCGTGTTTTAACCAGATATTTTCACTTGGAAAAAGAATCTTGGTTACAATTTATATCAAGTTTTCCTTTTTTGGTTTTATTGTGGGTTAATCCAAATCACTAGCAATTTATTCATAGTATATTTACAAAATTCTGATGGGACTATATGACATGAATTGCAGGAACATGAGTTCTTTGATTTAAATCGCTCAGTTATCCAATTAAGTCCCTACTATGTGCCAGATACTGTGATGAGTAAATAACATACATTGGTAAGTAAAACAGACACAACACCTACCCTTATCAAGTTTATAGTCTAGTGATGAGGAAATACATAAATCAAGTAGTGACACAGATAATCACACACCTTTTTAGCCCAAGCACAAAATACCTCCTGAATTATATTCATAGACATAGAGACAAGGACAATCAATTGAACCCTCGAAAGCACCGGCATTTATATTAACTAGCAATTTAGTACATTGGTGATTTAGAGTTTCATAAATTGATTCAATTCGTAGTATTCCTTTTTGTACTAAGTGCTCTGGTACATTGGAAAGGTTTAATTTGTAAACATTGTTCTTCACAGGTCTTCAAAATCATATTTAGGGTTCACATTTGGGGGAGTGGTGGAAGTAGGTATTTTTATCAGTCATTCTTAAAGAATATGTTTAGCAAAACAAAAAACTATAATCCCAATGTTATGGCATGTACACTAACTTTATTGGGTATTTAACAATTGGCTAGGGGTTCCAAGAAGTGTAAAAAAACACTGTAGTAAGTTAATGGGTGACTATTTTTAGCGTTAGTGAGTAAACTGTTTAGTAGACCATTTATTCATCTATCCATTCAGTGAGGAACAAAAATAGACACAATTCTTATCATGGATCTGCAGTCTGGTGGGGAAGACAAACATTCAAATTATAACTAAATGTAAAGTTATACCCACGACATCCTGTGAAGGGAAGTAAGTTGGTGTATAAGAACCTGTAATAGAGGAGAATGGTTAGGAAAATTTTCTGAGAAAGTAGAAGTTGTCCATCTGAGCTCTGAAGGAAGAAAAGGAGGTATTTAAACAGAGTGGTGATGGAGGAGAGTGTTCCATGCAGACTACATTGTACCAATATGTGCGAATGGTAGGTAGTCTGCTAGGGAAGCCCAAGGTACTGAGTAGGCACTCACTGTCTAGCACATACCAAAATTCCAGACTCCCAGAAGGAAAGCAGGTGTTTGGCATAAATCATATTATTTACATGAAGAGCTTAGGCACCATGAAATATCAGTCAGGGAATGGTGAGAAGTATCCTGGCATCCATATCTTTTAAAAATTGCAGTTTTTATATCCCTGTCTACCTTATTCAGTGGCTTATAGATTACATTAGAAACAAGATTCCATTTTGCCACCTAGAAAATACCATTGGATCTCTAATTACTAAACAATAAGTCATACATCAGGACATTTTAAACAAATATGACAATTAAATTTAGGTATGTATGGTAAGAAGGGTGAGGCCACATCCATCTTTAAAATATCAGGTGTTCTTAGTCATTTCCCTCTCTCTATGGCTTTCTGAAAAGTTGCATGTATACTGAAATTAGAATGTTAAATCATTTTAAATATCTAGGCAGTACTTAGAGGGTCCCGGTCCCTTTGGTTTAACAAAAAATACCATAGAAGACAGTGCACATATAATATGAATAATTAAAATGTAAGGTTTTAATTTTAATATAAATTAGTATGTTTCTTCATAGAGTGTTCCTTTTCTATTCTGCTTTCTGTGTTCTCTGTATACAAAAGTGAACCAAAGAAATATAGCCTCTTAAAAGTACATGCTTAGGGATACTACTTTTAAAACAATTTAGTCCTTTTTGTAGTAGGTATATACATCCAATGATTTTGGAGTTCCTTATTACCCATAGTCTTATACCAATTATCGCAGTGTGACTTCATATGTGTCATATCTTGGTGTAGATGGCAGCATAACAAGACCCGTCAGCTGGACTGGGACTGAGAAAGAGTCAGGAAGGTAGTTTAGACTGGAAAGGTTTGAAAAATCTCAGAACTAGCAGGGTCACAACACAGGCCAAAATGTTTCTGTGTTCAGGGGCAAGCCAGAAAGTCAGGACCAAAACCAGGAACAATAGCATTAGCTTAAAGTCTTCAAAACAGGGTCATTTAATGATGGGGAGAAAACAGAAGGTTAGAATAACTTATAAATGTTGGTATTTATGAAACTCTTTGATGTTATCTTGTAATAGTGTATCATTATCCTCTAAAGTGGTGCTATTATATCCTTTATTCAAAGATATGAAGAGATTTGGCTCAAGTCACCACAGTAAATAGCAGGGACTCAAAATCTTTTTATTTTTTAGACTGAAAATCCCATATTCTTAGATAAAAGTGTTTTTTCAACTGTGTTCCATTGATTCCTAGTATCCTGCCAAGGTATCCCAGGTGGGGTGAGAGGGATGGGATGCTCATCCTTCTTAGGCCACATTCCATCCCAGCCCCATTCCATCAGAGTAGCTTGATTTTATATATTGTGATAATAAATAAAATTCCTTTGAACCAAAGTTTTGTCACTTAAAAAATCTATTGGATTAGTAGACTGTGTTACCTTTATAGACCAGGTAGTTGAAAGCGACACCAGAGAGCAGACATCCCAAAGTGAGCACAAGGAGAAACTGTCGTCTGGTGTTTTAAAACAACGTTCTGAGCTTAGGTAGCTGCAGAATTTGATCTTCTCCCAACCTTACAGTAAGAACCACTTTGAAGTAGGCCACCAAGTGTTCCAATCAAAGAAAAGAGATGTATGATTAGACTTTATTTTACAGGGGCAGTTTAATGAAGAATTTGAATTTCTTTGAAATTCTTAAATTCCAGAAGTTATTCAAATGATAAAACCTTTATTGTAGATGAAAAACCTTTATAGAACCATTTATTAGATAGAAATCCCTTATTTTGATGGCTTTCTTAAAATATCATTTCAATGTACTGTTTTTCAAAGTGATGTAAATGGACAAAACCCAAATCATTTAACTTACAGAATCTTCTTGCTATCCAGCAACCAAGTGTGGTGTAGTGGAAATTACTGGCTTAAAACGGAAACCAGAATTCTAATCCCAACATTGTCAGTAATTATGTGACTATAGGTGGGCAAGCTTGGGTTGATAAAATGGGAGAGTTGGTCTTAAATGAATTCTAAGATCCCTTTTTGAAAAGTTTTACTTACCTTGGCTAATTCATTTCTTTTTTGAGTAAATTTTATTTATTTTCAGCTTTATTAAGGCATAATTGACATAAAATTGTAAATCCAATTCATTTCTTAAAGTAAACATTGGAATGCTGTTCTGTAGTCATAATATTAAAGCTGCAAAAATAGTAGCTAGCATTTATTTAAGGAGTTTTTATATATTTGTCTCATGTTGTACCAGGGAACTTGGAATTTCTTAACAGTAGTCTGAATACTTTACACATGGAGAACTGAGGCTCATAGAGGTTAAATAACTTGGTCAAGTTCAATAACTTGGTCAAGCTAATAAGTGGCAGAGCAAGGATAATCTTTTTGACTCTGAACCATGAAACTTTTTCTGCATTGCAAGTTTGCCTAGTAGATATAAAACCTTGAAGAAGTGAATATCTAAACCAGAGATGCAACAGCTATATTTATGATCATTAATAACTAAGAGATCATGTAACTTTTATATGCATCATAAAGCCTGGTTAACAAAGTTGTTTTTCTAGTGCATAAAATAGGGCTTTAATATACATGTTGCATATAAAATAGTCTCTGAGTTTGAGCTACAAACTGAAAAATTTTGCATATGTGCAAAACTCATTTAAAAGGAAATATTCATTTTAAAAAATAACTATTGATAAAGCAAAAAATTGCTTGTAGTAATAGTGCTGTAGATATACAGAGCTGAAAGCTTTCAAGTTCTACCAGAGTGAAATGCAGTCAGTTTGGTGCTTACCTTCCTCTGTGAAAGTTAAAAGAATTGACAGTCTTTTCTCACTTGATGGCTGACACATGTTCACTTAAGTTTCCCTGTATTCTGATAATCTTCCTAATTCTCTCATAGTTAAACAACACCTATGTAGTTAAGCTGAGGCTAGAGGCAGAGTCTGTCTATCTGAGTGACAGGGAGGAAGAATGGGGAAGGTTTCTTGTCAACAACCTACTGGACAGGGTAGAATTTAGACCAATGGACCTGTAGAGAAAGGTAAAGGGGGAAAAAAAGAAAGAAAAGACAAAAAAAGAAAAAAAAAGGTAGAGGGAATAGCAAGAGCAAAGATCAGAAAGCATGGGACTTATAGGAAACAGCTGGTTTGGCTGCAATATAGATATAGCTCTTGGATTGCAATATTAATGGTCATAATAACTAACACTTATCAAGTTCCTGCCATTCCAGGGTTCACCAGCTTCCTCATTTAAGCCTTATAACACCCCTATAAGTAAGGTAGGATGTAATCCAGATAGGTTAAATAGCTTAAACATGGTCACTCTGTTAAATGACAGAGAAGTAACTTAAACCCAAGGTTAGCTGGATCCAAGAGCCATACTTAATATGATGTCTTCTTTGCATGTAACATGCACTAAATAAATATTTGGATGAAAAATATAGTTTTGATAAGCATTCATATGCTTATTATTTCCTAAATGATGAGATAGAAGTATGGAAATACTTAAAGTAACTATTAATGTTTTACATGGAAACTTATAAAACTTTGAACTACTGTCATACTCTTAATTTGATAAAGGATTTACTGAGTTTTGAGATCTTTAAACATTTGTTCTGAATCTCAGAGGAAAGGAATATTTAAAGTTTTATGTTGAACTGTCTTTGATAGGGAACTACTGTCAGAAAAGGGGGGTTATTAGGATAAGTCTAATGGGACATTATGGTATCAAAGCTTAACACAAATTTAGCAGTTATTCTTGGAGGCATTATCTCAACAATTGCAAATGTTGGCTCTCTTTATAAACAAGTGTGTAAATTGTAGAGATCATACTTGATCTTACGGAATGACTGGAAATAACATTTTCTAACATAATGTAGGTAGTGATTTGATGTTAAATTTCCCATGAAGTTTCTACATGGATTCTACTTGGTGGAGATGTTCTCCAGAAAAAAACATAATAGGCAGCTCAAAAATGGTTTTAGCCACAATTAAATTATGAGGCCAAAGATGTACCGTCTTCATACTTCATTGAGATCTCTTAAATGTCTCATCAGAGAGATTTTCCCTGAGCATCCTATCTAAAGTAGCACCCCGCCCCTCATCACCCCAGGAACTTTATTTTGTTTACTTACAACTCCCCATCCCCTCATTTGTTAATAGGTACTCATTTATCTGTTGAAAGAATGTATAAAGAGTATGAATAAAATTATTTCAGAAATGTGAGTAGAAGGAAAGCAATATGTCTAGATTAATATACTTTATATAGTAATAATATATGCAAGTAAATGAATGTTATGTAAGTAGAATTTGTCAATTTGATTTATAGCCCTAAAAGGTATGTATCCCACTTGGGAGGAAAGGTGGCCTCATTTGGCTGACTCAATTATCATATCCAAATATGTATCCAGAAGCCTAAAAGGAATTTTACAAAAGTTTATTGCAACAGTATCTAGTCTTTCCAAATAAATAATAAATTAAGATTGTTGTATATATGGAAAGAAAAAATAAGTTTGCAAATAAGAGTCTATAATGGCCAGTTCTAATGTAAATAATGGTATACTGAGACCATAAAACTCCATCGTAGCCTACAGAATACTGAATACAGTTCATTAGGTTACTTAATTTTATTGATTTGTCTTTTTGGATATCAAGACTGAATATATCTTGGCTATATGGTCTTCATGGAAAAATACTTCAGATAACATTCTGTGCCAGTTTTTCAGTGAATCTTGTGTTTAGATCCTTCAAAGCAGGTCCGATATGCTAAAGTTAAGACAGAGAAAAACAGAATCTCATACTACTGGACACTAGCCCAACCTACCTCCTTCCCCACCCCCAGCCAGAAAAAGAACAAACAAAACATTACCCCAGAAAACAGATTTTTAAAAAATAATCCTTTTCTCCATTTCTTAAAATTTAGGAACAAGTTCCAGTTCCCGTCTATCATCCAACACCTAGCCAGACTCGCCTAGCAACTCAGCTGACTGAAGAGGAACAAATTAGGATAGCTCAAAGAATAGGCCTTATACAGCATCTGCCTAAAGGAGTTTATGACCCTGGAAGAGATGGATCAGAAAAAAAGATCCGGGAGTAAGTTTTGATAAATTTATACATGTTTCAAAGGTCTATCTCCAGGAGTTTTCTTTTGAAAAAAAAAAATTCTGCATTTTGGAAGTCAGATAATATAATCAGTTCATACAAGAAAATGTTTAGATGTAGCAATTTAAGAATTTTTCTATAAAAATAAGAAATAATGGTATGAATTCTGACCATTTTATATGTTGCTTGTATCCATTTGGATGAAAGTTGATTTCAGTTAAAAACACCACCTGTGTGAGTTGTGAGCTAGTACCAACATTGCCTTGTCAGCTAGGAAAGCAATTTGGCAATGTGTCTAGGACCTTCAGGTCTATACCCTTTGAGACAGTTAATTCTAGAGATCTATCCCAGAATATGTACCTCACTCCAACTCCTAGAGCTTAATGCGTAAAGATATTCACCATAGTTTTATTTAATAAAAAAACAACAGTAGAGGTATAATTAAATAGATTGTGGTGTAAGAATACTTTAGTAGGTTATGCAGCCATTAAAACTGTTTACTAACGGTTTTAGTGATATAAGAAAATCTTATATTCATTTCTGTGGTGTGATTTTTTTAAGCCTGGTGAGTTGAATATAAAATTTACTTCTGGGGAGTTTTTGTTTTCAGAACTCATTATTGTCCGACATTCCCCTAATGAAGACAGCCATTCTCCTTTTAGGTTGAGAATGGTCTTGCCAGTAGAGACCTAATCTAATTTACTGTGTTGATGTTTGACTCTTTGAGCCATAACACCGTTTAGTGCTAGCGGTTAAGATCATAGCCTATTTAGAACACCGACTTTTGAAACACTGCGGAATTGGGCTGCTTCTTGAACCTGTAGAAGAGTGCAGCGAACTTGAAACTGGGGTTAATGAAGAGACTTTTAGCCTACAGCATCCCAGTAAATAGGCTGAAATTAGTAGTTTTGTTTTTCTGTATAGTTATTAAAATGAAAACTATCTTATCTCTGGGCTTAACACTACAAACCCGGTTCAGATAAATAGTTTATTTGACTATTTCCTACCTAAACCATCACATTTTTCTTCAGGTGTCTTTTACATTTAGCTGTGTTATAAGCACCGTTCTAGCAATGGACTTGGTCCCTCATGTGGTCCATTTCTCTTTGCTCTAGTGATTGCTCTCAAACTCTGCAAATTCCCAGGTGACTGAAATAACAGATTGCGGATAATTTAACATTTATTAGGAAAAAATTTAAATTTGCTTTGGTGGTAGGATGACAGGCAGACAATTTTCATCTGTTCAGATTAACACTGTTTTTCTAAGGAGTAGATAGATCACTTCTCTAAAAGTGCTTTCTGATTTTCTTCTTCACCCCCAACAGGTGTGTGATCTGTATGATGGACTTTGTTTATGGGGACCCAATTCGATTTCTGCCGTGCATGCACATCTATCACCTGGACTGTATAGATGACTGGTTGATGAGATCCTTCACGTGCCCCTCCTGCATGGAGCCAGTTGATGCAGCACTGCTTTCGTCCTACGAGACTAATTGAGCCAGGGTCTCTCATCTGACTTCAAGTGAACCATCATTTTTGGTGGTTTTGATCTTTTGTCACTGAGCCCAAAGAGCCAGGGATTAGGAATTAAGATCATGCACAAAAGTTTCCTAAAAATTCCTGAATGGCTGCAGATGTTGGGGAAAAGTAGGTGATATTTTAGAAACTTACGGGGAAAAAGTAGGATGGTATTTTTATGTAAAGCCTTGACCCAGTGTTTAAAAATATAATTGTATTTAGATCTTGTTATTGCTCCAGTACATAGGAATTGTGTAAAGTGTTACAGCAGCTGTATATGTTTAAATTGTGTGTGTTGAAGATTAGGAAAAAGATAGTGATTGTTTTTCCTAAAAGAAATAACTTTCTTCTTCCCCTCACTCAAATTCTTTTCTGAAGTTGCTGGCATTTGGGTCAAGGTTTTATTAAAAGCTACATTTTATAACACTGGCACAAAAAAAAGTAGTTTTAAGCTTGTTTGCACAGTTCTTTTTTTCCATTGGAAATGGAATTCATTGCCTTAGGTCTTTTTAAATAGTGTATTATTATCGTTGGGGCTGGCTCTATGCTTGAAAACCAGTTTATTTATAACCTGTTATAAGTGCTATATCTGTTTGCAGTTAGGAAATGCAGAATTCAAAGTGATCTCCTAGCTCGTAAGCAAACTGAGATGCACTATCCCTTTTCTATTAAAAAATGAGTTAATGTGTCGAGAAACCAATTCTAGTAAAGTGGGGTTTAATATTACCCTTCCCCATGTGTTTTATCTAACTATTTTGGTTGTTAATATGGTGATAATTAAAAGTCAAGGTAAATTTTAAATAATTAAGATTTCTGATTTATTGAGCTTGAATTATGCCACGATACTTATGTAAAAATGAAAGTGGCACCATGGTGAAACTGAGAAAAGTTTCTCAGTTGTAATAATTTTGATTTACTTTTTCCTGTGACCTCCTCCCCTGTTGTCTTGAACCATAGCAAAAGGATACTGCATCTCTTATTATTGTAGTGCTGAGGTTATTGAAGTTATATAAAACACATCTCAGTTTCTGTTTCTTGGAAAGGAAGGTCTTGCTAGCTGACTGATAAGTCTAATAAGCGGGGAGAATTAAGATAATTATATTTCATGTTTTGCACACAAATCCAGAATTTGTATAACCACATGACTTCATAGTTGTGATCTCAAACAAGAAGGAATTTCTCCTTTATCTTTTTCTTGCAGTTAATGTAAGAACACTGAATCTCTAAGCTTCTGAAGTGTTAGAGGTAGAGATGGTCTAGTAAAGATGTAGTTGTAATGTTTTATCCATTTAGCATGTGTTTATTTTTCCTTATGTACTCAAAGGTGATTTATTTGTTCAGCTCAATGATATTGCAGCTAAAAAATCATTTATTAGCAAAAGGAGAACCAATTTCAACCTAACAAATCAGAAATGGTTCTTATTTTATATTGAGTTGAATATTTGACTCTAACACTTTTCTACATACGAAACACAAGTATCTTGAAGGTTCTTCATAATTGCATTATAGAGGAATTTAATATGTCATAAGTGTTTCTTAAAGCTTCGACATTTGACTGTAGTATCCATATGTTGGTTAATTTTACTATGAGCCCCATGATGGAAAGACTTAAAGACGAATTTGAGGGAAAAATGAAAGAAATTAGATTATCAGGTTCTGTTAAATTGTTACATGTATCTTGCTTAAGTTTTTGTTCATTAATTTATATCCACCCAATTACATAAAGCAAATTTGGAGGAAACACCTGAAGTTGTGCAATATTTTCAGTGATATTACTTTTTTTATCCTTGTGTTTTCTATTTAAACATGATGTCTGTGTGTCATCAAGTATTCTAGTCAGATTTTCTTTTTTTCTAGATTGTTAAATTTGGTAAATGAACTTTTTTTAAAAAAATCATTTTCTATGTTGCTGTTAGTCTTTCCTTTTTACAAGTCTTTTTTCACAGAAGTTTGGCAGTAATATTGAAGGGAATCAGTATTGAGCTGAATGCTTTTTTTTTTAGATACTTTGTATTCTTTAATTTTGATTTTCACATACCATGTTAAGAACCATCAATTTTGGCTTTTACTAAATTAAATAAAGTTATAATACAGTTGTAAAGGGCTAAAGTTAGAGTTGATTACATAACAATATTTCCCAAGTTATCTTTCTTTAAAATAGACATGTATAGATTTAATTAATTACTTTTAAATCTCTAGATGTATATATACTTTTGGGGAAGTATTTTTTATGGCTTGGCATTGAATACAGTCTAATCATAAATTTAGATGCTTAATAGCTTTAAATTTTCTTAAACCAAAAAATAAGCTCAGCATATTTAGATTTGAGCAAGATGTGTTCATGCTTGGCTATAGGATTTAAACTGTCTGAAAAGCCTGACCAGGAAAAAATAAAAGAATCTTATTCTTTTAAACATAAACCCAACAAGTTGAAATATTTTCAGATACTTCTAGTCTGGTTCACACAAACCTTTTCAATTCTAGAAGTGTTTTTTATTGAGAATCTCTTAAGCCAGGTATTATAAGACTCTCCTCTTACATTCAGTGTCTACCATGTGATCTAAAACAGTATGATTTTACAGAATATACTGAGCACTGATGTTACAAATTCTTTGTACAAACTCCTTCATAAGGAAATGTGCATTTTAAAAAAGGAAAAACAATAAAATAGTCAAGAATAGAGCTGGCTATGGTCCTGAAAACTTAAAATGGTGAAGAGTTGAAGGTAAGTGTCTTTGGCATAATTCAGAAATGTATGCAGTTTGGTGGCCTCCTTTGCTTACGAGGGCAATGGCTAGCAGTGAGTTTCTCACAGTCGACTGCATATAAGTGCATTATAACTGACGTAATAACCTCAACTAATTTTTTAAGCCTTTAATTTTGAAATTAGTGAACATGTGAAAGTTTTATTTTTGATTAGTATCTCCTGAAGTAATATTAAATTTACTCATCTGCTCTTTTACTGGGTGAGGAGAAAAGATAAGTTCTTTAGCCCTCCTTCTGTACCCTCTCTATGTAGCTCCCCTTCTCCAGTTGTACACTCAACTAGACTTCCTTAAGACACAAGCCTGGTTCAGGATGTCCCCCTCATGGGAGGCATGGGCAGGAGAGCCATCAGAGTCCTGAGCAGTCTTCTCCTCACTGATTATATTAGTTCTTTGGCATCTCAGCTGAATTCCTTCTTATTCCTACTTGATCTCAGTTTCGAAGTATTTGCCATTGAGGTCTCTGGTTTCTAACAATTTACTCACAAAGGCTATTTGATGCTCCTGCACCCTTCAGAATTGAATCAGTAATATAGGTTAGCCTGCTTGTTAAAAGTTTGGATCCACCTATTCATCTCTTTAAATACATTCCCCCCACCCCCACCCCCCTTATGAAGATATACTCAGAATCTTGGTGCTTAATAAATGTTTGTTAAAAAAGTAAAAAATGTGCAACTACAAAATTACCATCGTTGCACTGAATATAATTCCTGATTGACTACCTGTTGAGATTTTTCTGAGAGCTATAAAAAATGATCTCTGAAAGAGTTTTTTCTCAGTTCCATATATGTCAAAATATGTATTTGTCTATGATCAGGCAGCAATTTAATGCTCACAATTCAGATTTAGACAGGGCTTTAGTTTGTGATAATTTAAGTGAAACATAAGGGTTTAACAGTGATTAAATGATTGTATCATGTAAACATAAAATGTTTAAAAGTGGTTTAAAAGCCACTTAGAAAAAGATACAGTAAGTTAATTTTATGTATTTAAGGAAAGTTTACAGGACTATTTGTTAGGTCTGCACATGAAGTATTTTTGACTAGAGAAAAGTAACCTCCATCTTTTCTTAAAAGCTCCTAAGAGTTCTACCACATTAAGGTTTATATTAGAACACTGTATAGAAGTTAGTAAATGAATGAGGCACATATATTTGGTGAATATTAATTTAAATATACTTCATAATTCTTTTCTGAGAGCTTCTGAGTCTAAAAACATCCCACAAAAAATTATTAGTCAACTTAATTTTAACCAGTCCTTTTTAAAACCATACAAGGGGTATTTTAAAAAATAACAGCAGTACTCGTCGCTTGTGGATTAGTAAGAGTTTGACAGTCCAGATGCAAGTATCCAGATTTTGCTTTTCCATTTGTCCTTTGGCTGTTTCCAGATTTTAAAGGAACTTTAGGAGGAATACTGACTTTCCTTTACATTTTTCTTGAGAAAAGTTACTGTCCACTGGAAGATTTAATCATCTTTGGATGCTTTCCACAGAAAGTTTTGTTTTTTCTCTGCATGTGAATGAGAAACCAGCATTATGAATAAGATAGACATTTTAGGCATCTAAGACTGATTATGTTCAAAGGAGCAGCAGCACCTGTTTCCTTTGAACCCCTTCTGTAACACTGCTTGTGGGCTCCAGATTTCTTGGCACTGAGAAAAAGAAGTTGAAAAAGGTAATTGAGGGTTTGCCTCAAGAGTCTGGTCATAGTGGCAAACTGAATGCTTACAAGAAGATTTGGTTGGCTCTGTAAAAGTGATGAGCCCAGCTGTTCTCTGGGGGCCACAGTCATTTAGGATCCAAAAGCAGATCTTAGGCATTGTGTGAATTGAGAAAACCTGGACTTTGCTATGAGAAAGACATTAAGATTGGCTTCCAGCACTACCCATACTAGAGGTGTGAGAATGGAATAGGCTCATTCTGCCAATTCCAGAATCGGAGCCAATCCTTGAGCTTTGAAATAATGCAGAATCATGACCTTCTGTCTACGAGGGTAGCTGAACTCAGCAGATAGACTGTAAATTAATAACTACAATTTCGGAGTATGTAGTGTGTGGGGAAGAGAAGTTCTTCACAAACCATTTGTCCTCATGGTCCTTACGCTGATAATCACTATGATGTTAATTTGACATGAATATGAATATAAACATTCATTCTGGTAGTGAGACAGGTACTATCTAGTAGAACCATTTTCAGATGGTTCATTATTTCAAGTACTGTTCTCAGGACTATTAAATTTTGAGTAAATGGCTTTGAAGATATCTTTGAAATAAGAAATCATGTTTATGGGTATGGGTTTGCTAAACTGGGCTTCTGATTTCCTGTGACAAGGAAAGAACACAAAATGCCGACTCATGTTGACTCTAGGTGCCTATGACCTAACATACCGAAAGAATTTTTTCCCCTAGTTGCTGAAGGGAAAATGTATTTTTATCAGCAATTTTACACAACGCAGAACCAAGAGGTGCTAGAGTTTTTGGCGTGGCACCAGCATCCTAAATTCCATGTTTAACCTATATAATCCATTCTTCACATAGCAGCTAAAATAATTTTTAGTAAATTCAATGTCATTTCCCTGCTTAGAACTTTTATAGCTTCCCACCGTGCTGAGAGTAAAATCCAAACTCCTTAACTGAGATAGCTGGTTTTCTGCCTCTCTCCTTTCATAGTACTCTGCCTTCTGGCCTGATAGGCTTGCTTTTTGTGCCTTCTAAAATGGCAAGCTTTTTCCTGTCTTGGGTCTTTTGGAATTATAGTTTCTGCCCTAGAGTTCGTTTTCCCAGATTTTTCGGATGGCTGGCTGCTTATCCTCTGGACCGAACATATCCCCTGTTTGTTTACTCCACAGCTCTAATTCTTTGTTTACTTGTATGTCTTCTTTATCAAACTAAGCTCCATGGAAGCAGGGTGCTCTCTGCATGGGTGCTCAACAGTTATTAATCAAAGGGAAGGATAAAATGAGGAAAAAGGCCCTCAGCAATCTAGGCAATTCTGTTAGGGGACCACCATCAAGGAAGTTTCCCGTGGAAAATAGAGATCTTATATAGCAAATTTTTGAGGGTGTCGGGGAAAAGGGCGAAGGCAAAGGTCTAAGCAAGCAACTTTCTGGTAAGCCTTTTCACTAACCAGTACCACAGATGATACCCACTGTTGTCCTTCCCTTCACCTGGGAATGTGGCAGGCCATAGTTCCTATATGTCAACTTTGAAAGAAAAAAATGTATAGTGGATACATGTTTTTGTCTTTCAAGTACCCCATGTTCTTTTTTTAGTAATAACTCCCAACTGAGTATATGACACAAGTTGGATCATTTACAGTATTTATGTCCCTTTCTAAGGCAGTGGTTCTCAGACTTTAGTGTGCATTAGATCCAACTGGAGAGCTGCTTAAAATTCAGATTACTCGGCCTCACTCCTATAGTCTTGAGTGGGTCCGATGATTTGCGTTTCTAACAAATTCCCTGACAATATAATGCTGATCTAGGAGGGAACCACTGGATAGACATTTGAGCCAAGCCAGACTAATCAGAATATCTGGGATTTTTCACATTGGAGACAGGAAAAGAAACCTTTTTTTTTCTGGTCACAAAGCTGTAAGGATGTGGGATCTGAACTGCCATGTACCCCTGCCATGCAGAGAAGCCAGTTTAAGAGAATCTAACAGGAGCATAGCCAAGAGATGGAGAAGCACCAGAGCCCTTGATTCAGTCATCCTGTAGACCAAACCCACCACTGCCTTCCTATAGTCTATGTGAGCCGATAAATTTACCACCTTAATATATTAGGGGCTGTGCTATTTTTTTTACATAATTTCTTTTTATCTTCAGCAAACCTGTGAAGCAGTTGGCATTAGCCCCATTTTACAGTAGTGTAAACTGATTCTCGGAGTAGTGAAGTAATTCCAACCAAATTTGAATCTAGTCTCTGCTTTTTTCCATTTCCCCATGTAATTAATAGAACTTAAAGTTGGTATTTTTAGTAGATCAGGCTTTTCTCACTAGGAATTTGCTCACAACCTCTTTTCCATAGTTATCTGAAAGCTGTAGTCCAGGGGTGACAAATTTCTGGCCCATGGACTACTTTGACCCACAGATGTGAAATGTTCGGCTAGTCAGCCAAAACTTAAAAAATTCTTTCAGTGCCTTTAGCATCATGTGCTTCTCAGTTTTCCAGTGTTTCCCACCTCTTATTTTTTTATACCAAACCTACACTAGCATATGGTTTGCTATCCCTCAAGCCTCAGTCTAGGCCTGAGCTTCTGCATCTGTTCAGGCTTCACTTCCCATCTCTACAGTAGCTGACTGAAAGTCTACCTATCCAACTGGGGATTAGATCATGCCTTTTCCTTCAACATCCCTTGATTTTATGAGCAAATGCTGTTGCTTAAGGTTTGCCTTTTTTCGTTTGCCTTTGTTCAAGTTAAGACCCTATCTCTACCTCATGATGCCAAGTGGCCTGGAGAAACTATGCCACACGGACATGTATATGCTCTGTGTGTTCTAAGGCAGGATTTTTAATGTTTGAGTTATTAGCCAGTAACTTTTCATTCTTAACGATGGCCCAAGAGTCAATAAAAGTCAGGTCCAACTATAAATTGATAATTTTATAGCTCAACTAGCAGTTTAGCAAACATGGGCTTTTTGAGTTCAACTTCCTGGCTTCAAATCTTTCTGCTGCATTAATAGCTATGTGATCTTAGGCAGGTTACTTAACCTATGTCTCAGTTTTCTCATCTATAAAATGGCAATACTAGTTCCTACTTCAGATGGTTATGAAGCTTAGAAACATGTAAAGTGCTTAGAATGGCAACTAGTAAATAGCGAGCACTTGATATTAGCTATTTTCTTCTACCCAAAGTATCTAGTGTCTGGTGTTCTTAAGTATTTGTTAATGGTATGAAGAGCAACAAAGCAACCCAGTCTAGTCATTTGTGGTATGTTAGCTGTGAGGTGTCTGATTAAACTTGCATGTCAACTTTTAGAAGTCTGTATCAACCTTCAGTAATTGTATGTCTTGCCAAAGGAAGGGCTCTATTACATTTTTGTCACTTAACAGTTGACTTTATACAGTGGAAGCAATTCATAGATCACTAATTTAGAAATGAATTTTTCAAGCCCCCAAATGAGACTCCTCGTTTGTGGACTTAACCTGTTGGGCAGTAATGAACTTTGCACCAGATTTCACAGGAGCTGTGCTAACCCAAGCAGAAAGGCACTTTCCAACATTGGAAAGCTGCATCTAGGGGCAGGGGTGAGAAGTTTCCATTTTGCTGCTTGATTTTCAGAATCCATGCACGTCTCATTTATCATTAAATTAGTGTGATGGTGCTAAGGACATAAGAAAACAGTTGTTGAAAAGGCACACTGTTAGACTTTAAACATGAAGCAAACAAGAAGACTTGTTCCTATCCCATCACCTTAGAATAAATGAACTTGGGAATATATCCAGATAAAGGTGTCTTTTAGATCTTATTCCTTCATTGCATGATTCCGGCACTCAGCAGGCTAGGGCTTTCTGAAAATCTAGTTCCATTCTTCAGTTGCTGGGACTCTCCCACCTGGACCTCAGCTGAGTCTGGGGTGGCGCTGGTCTTTTAGGGTCCTGGCTTTGCTGTCAGGTCATGGCTTTTTGCTGTGAATGACGATAGCTCTCTTGAAAACACTCCCATTCTGACTTGAGAGATAAGGAATAGGGAATCCTGCCAACACATGGGAGAGCTGATAGGAACCAGCACACTGCTGGAAGACACCCTGCCAGCCCAAGGGCCTGTGACCAGTGAGAGGCAGAGGTAGACTTTCGGTTATCAAAGGCTTGTTCAGATCATGTTACCCAGTTGCTACTTCCTAACAACTGAGTTCCTCTGTGTGGCATAAGGTTTAGAGTTTTGCCCAAATGAGGATTAGTTGCTCTCTGGGTATCCTGGGCTGCCACTGAGGCCCCTGACTGAGGAAACCTATCATTTATAGTGTAGTACATTGGGGACACAAGGCTTTAGCAAAAGGTAGGGAGATATCTGTTGCCTCATTTTGGAGATGAAAACCTAGCAACAGACTTGACCAGAGTTAGAACTGTTGACAACAGGAAAGAGCCAAATTAATTTTTAGAGGGTCTATGGCTTTCCCAAGGTTACCTTGAAAATCAGTAGGAAACAGGGACTAGAATTCAAGTCTCCTTATTTCTAGGTCAAAACACTCTACCTGATCAGCTGCCTCTCCAGGGCAGATATACTGGAAAGGTCTGCACCATTAGAGAAGTTAACCAGAAATGTCTCAAAGAGGACACAATGAGAAGCCCATGATAGAATTTTCAGCTTCGAAGTCCTCTGCACAAGGATATGGTGGCGTTAGACACCCAATGTGTTCACCCTCCTTCACATACATGCGTTTCATAGATTATCTCAAGCTGCAAGTGAGATAAAGGAGACAAAGCCCACTGATTTATCAGTCAGACTGCAGTCAGGTCAGCAGACAGGTAAAGATGGCATAGGCTAATTAATGAAACCCAACAGGAAATCGGCAACAAACACGAGGAAAAGATCTTGGCATCAATTTTAAAAATATAAGCAAAAGCACCTAAAATGAATGTTGAGATAAAAGTTTTATATATATACACATACGTGTGTGTGTGTGTGTGTGTGTGTGTGTGTGTGTGTGTGTGTGTGTGTGTGTGTGTGTGTGTGTGTGTGTGTGTGTGTGTGTGTGTGTGTGTGTGTGTGTGTGTGTGTGTGTGTGTGTGTGTGTGTGTGTGTGTGTGTGTGTGTGTGTGTGTGTGTGTGTGTGTGTGTGTATTGCTATTTTGCAAATTATATATTTGGTTTCCTATAACCGGTGCTGCTTTTAGACAGCAATAGATAGAGCTCTAATATGTAGGGGAGCCACAAAAGGCCATCCTCAGTCAGTAGCCTGGCTCTAGTTACCCTCTCACCCTGCCCTGCCCAACAACCTAGAAACAGGCTGGTCTCCCAGCATCCAGGCTTCAGAGGAGATACAACTTGCAAAGGGCTTGCTCTGTGGAGAGCATTCTTGTGTCTAGTTATAACAAAATGAGAAATTTTTTTCCATAGCATTATCCCTGACAGTACTAAGTGCAAAAGAGGATCTTGGATGAGGGTTTTCTGCCTTGCTTTGTTTCCCTAAGGAGAATATATACCTAAAACCCATGGCTTCATTCAGTATCAGTCATAGGAGGCTGGTTGACTGTAGTTAATAGATTAACCCACCCAGCCACTGGCAAATGCTCAGAAGTGTTTGCTAAATACAGCATGGGAGAGTTGTGGTTCTTTACAGAAATTGCATTCATGTGTTTGAGGAGTCAGTCACATTTTCACAGATAAATATTTTTATGGTGTATGTGATTTTTCCTCTAGGGACATGGTTAAAGTACTCTGTCATTAAATTGTGAATGGTAAATCTTGGTTTAACTTGAGTTCTCACTTTAACATTCCCAGAGGTTGCAAATGCAGATGCTTTGAGGGTCCAGAAAGGTAATGTGTTTAAAGTAGCCTGTACTCAGCTCCAACTGATAGTCACCTTAAGGGCCAGTGTTGCCAAATCTCATTTTTTAATGAGGCCAGAAATTAGATTTATTGCTGAACTCTCTTACTAACATTTTTAAATGTTAGAAACTATCATGTTGTCTAAATAAAACATTCCTGGGCCATATGGCTTCTGATCCAAACTTTCTGCCCTGCCTAAGAATTCAAGCCACATATTTTACTGAAATAGATGTTTTATGATCTCTTTTAAGTGTATTAGTTTTATTACTTAAATATCTATTTTCTCTTAACTGAAAAATTTAAAACATATACAAAAGGCCAGGAATAACCATGCTAAGAAAAATGCTGTCGGTAAATAAATGTACCTCGAAGTGAAGTACAGATTTCATAAATTATTCCTAGTGGTTTCAGTCTGATGTACAGAGAGGATGCAGATTGGTGTCTGGGAACCGCCCTCTCCCTCCCCACCTACCCCCCGCACCAATAATCTTGGCACAGAGAGGGCCACACAGCTCCCCTTCTGTCAGCATCTCCATTCCTTACTGATGAATTTTTTTCTACAGATGGACTCAAATGTAGAAAATGATCTCACTAAAAAGACATGTTTGATTTTTTTAAATTGGAAAGGTACAAAGAGAGTGAAAATAAAGCGTAAGAAGGAAGATAATGGGTGTCTGTGTGCAAGCCCCATGCACAACCCCCTGAAGCCTCAAAGCCTGAGATACAGACCCTCCTGAGGGTCCTTCTAGCCCCAGAAGCTGAGACCTTGCTGAAGTTTGAAAAGCAGTTTGGCTTTTGGCGTCATATAGATGTACCCCAGATCAGTACGCAGTACGGGTTAACACAAAGATGTACAGGTGGTCGGTTGGTGTTTTCTTAAAAAGCCAACTATGATCCCATCATTATATTTCTAAGGAAAATGTAAACTCTTCATACATTCTCTTAAACATCACAGTGAAAAACAAGGACCCGTATGTGTGATAGGGCAGGCAGAAGGCTCCACCTGCTCTGTCATTGGCAGAGGCCTTTGGCCACACTGGTGAAAATGCCGGCTTTGCTTCTGCACGGATACCCATGTCATGCCGTCCCACTGGAGCACCGGTGGGCCCCAAAGGCAGGGCAGGGCAGGGCAGGGGGAAGGGATCATTTTGAAATGTTTCCAGGAGCTCTGTCCAGCTGTCTCTGCCTTCCAGCTCAGGAGCGCTGCACAAAACTACAAGGACACTGACGAGACCATGGATCTGCTGCCATTCTCTAGAGAAGACTTGGCTTGGAGTGTAGCTGCCTGGATTCGAAAGTGTGTCCTTGACTCCATGGAGTAATTCTTGTAGTTTTGCCTGGAAGAAACGAGAGAATCAGACGCATGAGACTGCTCCAGCAAGTGCCTTTCCTTCGGTCAGAGCTGTGGGAGCCCATCAGCCAAGGAAGATTGGTAGAAGCTTAAATCTCCATTTCTGTTTAAAGAAGGAGTTGGGCTCTGGCCAGTAGGGAATAGCAGAAAGGCTGTGTAGCCCCTCACCCAGATACCATGCCTTCTTGGTCCTATTGGGTCCCAAGGCTTGAGGGAGTAGTTTCAAGAGGTAGATCCATGGGCTGGAGGGCAGGAGACCCGGGTCTTCACACAGCCCTGTGGCCGGCTTGTGTGTGACCCTGCGTAACTCACTCCCCACTTCTGGGATGCCAATTCCTATTAGTAAATTGAAGAGGAAGCTTCCCT
>NW_006441955.1:4151143-4167654 GCF_000325575.1 Pteropus alecto
CTACACCAGGCGAGAGCTGAGTTTTTCCAGGGACATGGGCCTGGCCTTTGGGCTGGCATATGGCCCTTGCCAGCACCCTCCCTCCCTGCTGCCCAGGCTCCTCCTCCCCTACCCGAGGCAAAGCTCCCGAGCTCACTGGGAGCAAAGGACTGACCAAGGCTAATCAAGTCTTACCTGGCAGTTTCCAAGAGTTTGACAGCCTCTTCGTTTCTGTCTTGCTCCATAAACAGCAGGGCCAGCTCCAGCAGGGCGTTTGGGATCAAGTAGTGGTCATATTTAATCTTCTTTTCACTGTGGGACAGGAGAGGACACGGCTTACAGGCTCTGCATTTGAGACGTCCTTCAGGCTTCTCCTTTCGAGTCTTCCCCGAACAGGAGAATCCACCCCGTGCCCTCCAGTGGACTTTCCTGATCAACATTCCAATTTGGGAAGGTTCCCACTACCTAGCCCTAGAAAAGCTTGAGATCCACGGCAGCGCTTTCCAGGCCTCTGCACTTGGGACCCCAACTCTCTGACAGCCTATGGCTCATGTCATACCCTTAGCCCACCCCCACCTCAGTCCCCAACCCCCTTTTTCCAGGATGAATGATTTATTACATTGGGAAGTCTCCTGTCCCTAATCTGGCCCCTCTGACCTACCACACCATGCTGCCCTGGAGACATCCTTTTAAAATCCAGTTCTGCCCTTTTAAAATCCCCTGCCTGGTAGCCTTCCTGGCTCTCTTCTGTTTACAGGATAAAGTTCAGCCTTGTAAGCAAAACAACTCGGCCCTTCTCAATCTAGCCCTCCCCCGCCTCCCCTACACACAAACTTATTTCATCTGCACCTCTTTCCTTCTGTAATTTCATCCAGACAGGGAAGGACCTAACCACTGTCCCCCCAACCTCTGGTGTCTGCCGAGCATTTGCACATGCTAGACCTAAACCCCTCCCTTGCTTTCTCTCCCTGATAAAGCTCACAATTTAAATGGCATCCTTGAAAAGCCTTTCCTGCTGTCTCACTTTAGACTTAGGTCCCTCCTCAGGGCACCTGCTGTCCTCTCTGCTTTCCTTTAACACAGCCTGGATCGTACCAGATTGATTTGCCTGTAGCTGTATATCTGTAACATTTGCAGTCCCCAAGAGCAAAGGCAGAGTTGCTGAATTACAAACCTCAGGGGGCACCATTCACGCGAAACTCAGTGTGGATGGGCTCCTGTAGTTGGGCAATCTGCTGGCCCTGGGGGACAGGACTGCAAGATCTGTGCCCAGCAAGTGTCCTGGCACAGAGTATACACTAATACATGTGTAGTAAATAGAGGAAGGCTAGCGCCAGGCTCTGGAGGGTGCATGAGGAAGCAGCTGCCCTGGGAATTCTACAGAGGAGACCCAGGCCCAGCAGCAGGCAGTCTGGAGCGGAAGCCCCCACAGAAGCACTTACTTAGCAGAGATGCTCCTGAAATTCTCCTCAGCCTCCCGGACCCGGCCCAGGTATTTCAGACACAGTCCTTTCAGCAACTTCACCAAGCACTCATCATCCACTGAGTACTCATTCTCTGACAATAAGGAGTGAGGGAAGAAACCAGGCTTGTTCATTTCTGCAACAGTTACTCATGGGGCCCCTACTCTGCTGGGCCCTGGGGACACAGAGGTGACTCACATGGTCCCCAACTCAGGGAGCTCACATCTAGGAAGGAAAGACAGATACTGAGACGACGACAATACAGCGAGACCAGGACTGACTGCAGGAAGCCCAGGGGCTATGGGAGCCCAGAGGAGGCCTTGACCCTACCTGGGGGAAAAGGGACAGCTTGGAAGAGCTGCCAGTGCAGCTCAGTCTAGAAAGGCAAAGGTCAGTTACCAGGTTAGAGAGGTAAGAAAGGACATTTTTGGTAGAGGGAACCTTCAACTGTAAAGATTTGTGTGGTCTGACCCAGCCTGGCAGGTTCAAGGGCCTGGGGGTAGTAATCACCTGGGCCCTTTTCCAGCATCTCTTCAGCCTTGGTGATAATCTCAAGTATCCCGTCTGTGAGTTCGGGCTGCTTCCCAATCACAGCGTAGCCATTCCAAATGTACATCATTTCCTGAGGGCAGGGGAGCAAGTCAGTGCTAGGTTTCCTCCTCAGTGGGGCCTCAATTTCCCTATTAGTGATCAGAGTATCACTTAAAGCCCTTCTGGCTCCTAAATTGGGGAAGGGGGGTGCATAATTTTCTTAAGCACTTCAGGATTTCCAATAGAGCTTAAGTCTATGTCACGCTCTCTCCTATTCCCTCAAGGCACTGGGCTTGAGTTCCATCATGAAAACCAAACAGGTCCTGATTTCTTTTTTCTGCCTTGACTGCTAAGAAGCTCAGAATACTAAATTAAATTTTCACTTATAGTAAATCTGTTAGCTTAAATTAGCATTTCCTAAACTATCAAACCAGGTAATAGATGTGAAAGTGACTTATATACATGAAGTTCCAGAAAGACATTATGGTTCTTGTTATGTTCTAGAGAAGGAATTTAAGTTTAGATCTGAGTTTCTCCAAATCATTATATGGTCCCAAGTTAGCAAATGTTCCATTAAAAAAAGTTCCATGGCCAAATAATTTAAGGAAAAACCATATTCAAGCTTCTTGGACACACCCTGCAGATTAACATATAAAGGCTCCAAGATGGTCTACAGTATATAAACTTTGTTTAGGCCAGTCTTCCCCAATGTATTTAATTACAGAAATCATTTTACGCATAAGTGGTATTTTACAGATTATAGTTTCAGAAATTCTCCACTAAATTTTTGGTATAGTTGCTTCCCCTGCCCTTCCTTACAACACCCACCCCTCCCCCCAGTTTGATGCTAATAGCTTTACTGTATATTTTAAACTATAAAATATTTCAAAATCTGTTTAGAAATATTCAGGATACAAGTTCTAAATAAATTCTATAAATATTGAACTTTTTGATTTATAAAGTGTTTAACACATTTTATCAGCTGATTCTCATAACTGTTCTATGAAATGGGCAAGGTATAAAACATTCTCATTTTACATATAGGGTGGGGGGACCCTAACCAAGGTCACACAATGAGTGAATAATAGAGCCAGGATCAGAAAATGGTCTCTAGAGGCCCATTCTACTTTTCTGGCTGCCTTACTATTTGAATAACAAGGACTTAACAAACTGGAACCTTGTCTGCTAAAATCACGCATGGAATTAGCATCATAACATCATAAGTAGTTCAGAGTACAGGCTGTGGAACCAGACTACCTGGGTTTAAATTCTGACTCTCACTAGCTATGCGACCTAGATGAGTTATTTTATCTTTCTACTTATATCTTATCCACTTATTACATATTTTATCTTTCTACTTTTATTGCTTATCTATTAGGCCTTAGTATCCCCATCTGTAAAATGGGGACACCACCAGCACCTCCTCAGAGGGTTGTTATGAAGATCAAATGAGGCCATCGGCAATGGGTGTAAGGAGCCTTGAACACGGCAAGTGCCTAATAACAATGTCAGTTATTATTATTGTTATTTAGGAGTTGAATATGACATGAACCTAGGCCTCAGAAAAGTTTGGTCCAGTGAAGGGAACAGTGTAAACGACAATTATAATCATGTGACAAGACTGAAACAGACAGGGTGGGAACACAAACAGCTGAGTGATGCTTCCACCTGGGGACAGGGGTGTGGGATTGGCTAGGAGGGATGCTCTTTCTGCTTTGAGTTATCTTTAGCCTGGTCACTGGTCTCCCTAACCCACCCTCAGGAGACCAGCACTTTCTCAGAGGCAGGGCTGGCTCAGACTCCTCTGTGTTCCTCTTCTCAATCCCAGGTTAACTGAAATCCTCTCCAGGCCCCTGTGGCCTGAAGGTCTTTCTCCCTCATCCACTTCCCCCTGGTCCATGGTATCCCTGGCTCTCAGCTAATTCCTACAATTCCAAACTAGAGTTCAAGGCTAGTCAAAACTCTCCTACCCACCAGAGCAGGGATTGGCAATGAGACAGGTTTGGGGGAGAGGTAGCGTCTGGACTTCCGGATGGCAAACTTCTCCGTGGGTAGAGATTTCCCAGCAATCTTGAGTTTCAAGCCTGGCACAGCTCTGCAAAAGAGATGAAGAGGGTGGGATAAGGGTGAGAAAAAGCTGGAGAGAACTGAGAGTCCCCAGATTCTCCAGCCTCTGCTTGGTACCTATCTGGGCCTCAGTTTTTCCATCTATATGATGGTGCTGCACTCACAGCCTTCGGCTATGGCCTTATTTCACAGGCCTTGTCCTGAGACCTGCCCACTTTCTCTGGCTAAGCAAGGGGCTCCTCTGCACCAGCCAGCAGAGGTGAGAATTTACGCAAGTGCCCCGGGCCTGCTCTGTCTTCTAGTTGTCCCTCCTCCGCTTCTAGGCCCCATTTCCCTTTCCGGAGGGCCCAGGGGAAGTCTGACTCCCATTTCACAGGACAGACTAACACACCCAGAAAAAGGGAGGGATCTGCTCAAGACCACACAGCTCGAACCTTTCATTAACTCTTGCCACGTGAGTTGTGGCCTCCTCAGCTGTTTCCAAAGGCAGAGTAAAACGTGGTGTACGGCTAGGCAAACCTCCACATCTGAGGCCTCACACATCCAGTTCCATCCCATCCCCTGATTTCTGCCATAGTCACAGGGTGTGGCTGTGATGCTCGAGCCTGAGCCATCCAAGCCCAGGAAACAGCTGGACCTAGTTGTAAGGTCCCCCTGCCAAATGCCTCCCCTGCTTATTCACTGTGGAACCTCTCCAGGCCTGTTTTCTCATCTCTAAAATGGAGACAATGATATGAAGGGGAGCAGAATTTGTTACCCCAAAATTTGGAATAAGAATTTTTGGGGGTTGCATATTTTTAAGAAACAGCAGATACAGGAAAAACTCTGAAAACCTACTGGAAGTTGCCTTTCTTGAGAGATATTTATAAGGGAAGTCCTCGTTTGTAAGGGTGTCTCCTTACCTGTACCAGGAAGGAGAGGAAGAAGACAGACGCTTAAATCTGTGTCAACAACCTTACCGTTCTTTCCCATGTTTCACCTGAAAACCTCCCATAACTGACTCGCCACCCCAACATCTTTTGTCTTCCGTTGGAGATGGCATTTAAGGCGATGGCTTGGGCCATTTCAGAGAGTTACTCAGTTTCCCTGGGTCTCTCCCATGTATACAGGAGGAATACATGTGATTAAACTTCTGTTTGTCTTTCTTCTGTTAATCTGTCTTTTATTACAGGGGGATCTCAGCCAAAACCTAGCAGAATACAGGGAAAATTATCTTCCTCCCCCACAGATACTTACCCTCATGTGCTTTCTGGGAGAGTTATGAGATAAAGAAATGGAGGCACTCAGATAAATGATAAATGCCCTACGATTGTGACACTGGTGGCCCAGGAAGCATGTCGGAACCAACCCTCACCACAACTGGAGGAAGGCCCTAGGCTCCATTCTCAGCCTGCTGAGGCTGAGCCCTGCTCTAGACCTAAACGCAGCAGTACAGATAAAACAGCCACCATTTAGTGGCTCTGGGCCCTATGCCACGCTCTTTAAATACATTTTTTATTTGATTCACAAAACAAAGGAGGAGTGGTGATGGAAAGGGATGATGGACAATCCTGAGGGAGGGTCAGGATGCTGAGGGCCAGGAGAGATGACCACCCCACCCCACCTCCCTCCTTGATGCCCACAGCTCAGAGTGTCTGTGGACAGAGGCTGGCTGAGGCCTACAATGGGGCTGCAGTGGTAGGGCTCACCTAAACAACTCCACTTCGTCATCCCCAAACGGCTTGTAGTCCTCTTTCTCAAACATGCTGAGGTAGGCGGCCTTCATGTAGATGTAGGTGGCCTGTTGGAGGCAGAGCAACAGTCAGGTGCTAGCAACCTGCCCTCCAATTACAGCCTCAGACTGGCACAAATACCTCATTTGGACCTCATTTGGCACAAATACCTCATCTGGCTCAGCATAGTAGCTAACATTATCCCCAAACCCCAGGGGAGAAACTGAGGGTGAGGAAGCTGAAACAACTCGAGGACTTGAGTTGGGAGCTAAATCCAGAACGGGCCCATGTCAAAGCAGCTGCCCTTTCCACTCTGAAGCAGTGGAGAGAATGACTCAGGTAACTAGTGGATGCACAGGGCAGTGCCGAGGCTGAGATAGAGACACAAAGACAGGGCAGCAAGGGCTTCTGGGAAGCGATGACTTCAGCCTGGGCCCTTGAAGGTCAACAGGAAGATTCACAAAGACCAGAGAACGAACCTTCCAGGCAGGGGGAACAGCCTGAGCTGAGCCTGTGTATAACTAGCATACAAATAGCTAGCACAAAGTATGGGATGCGTAAAGGAAGA
This sequence comes from Pteropus alecto, assembly GCF_000325575.1. Taxonomy (NCBI): domain Eukaryota; kingdom Metazoa; phylum Chordata; class Mammalia; order Chiroptera; family Pteropodidae; genus Pteropus; species Pteropus alecto. The sequence continues at coordinate 4,157,464 of NW_006441955.1, forward strand.
GGTGTGAGGCCAGAAGAGGGAGCAGCACCTGGGTCAGGGCTCAGCTCAGGGTTCCTTGGTGGAAACACATTACTGTGTACCAGGCACTACATACATCACCTCACCTGATCCCAAAGACAATGCCTGATGGAGAAGGTGCAACTGTGCAGACCCCCGTTCCCTCTCCCAGAAAGTCCACCCTGAAAGCGACGCCCTTCCCCAGAAGTCCAGCTCCAGAGGAGTCTGGCTCTGTGCTGCCCCCCAGTGGCCAAGTCTTGAACCACATCTCCTGCCACCTGGGGCTGCTGCCAGGGAACTACCTGCCTTAACCCAGAAAGAAGTGTGGTTAGTGAGTGGAGGAGGAAAAAGGAGCAGGACATCCTGGAGTCTAGTCTCTGGAGAAGGTGGAAAACAGCCTCCACCTGGCAGCCCCACCCATGCTGAAGCCCAGGGCTACTCCCAGTTCCACTCTGCCCTCAGCACCTCAGTCTGCCCTTCACAAAATGTGGAAAAGCTGGATTTTGTGGGGTGTGGTAAGAAGAATCTCCCCTTATTAAAACCTGTTCCCCATTCCATCTTTAACTTCCAGTGTCATTCTTGCTTTCTCCCTCCTCCCCACCCTGGCGCTGAGTCACCAACCAAGTCATCGTGATTTTACCTCCCATCTAGCTCTTGAATCCCACTGGCCTTGCCCTATCGCCGCAATCATTACACCCGCCTCCACACTGTCTCCCTGCTCCAAGCCACCAGGGCTGTCTTCCTACTGTCCTAGTTTATCTGGTCCCCTAACCGATCTCCCTGCTCCCACTCCTGCCCGCTACAAGCCATTTCCCACACCATCGCCCCTCTGATCTTTTTAAGTCAAATCACATCAGTCTGTCCTTGAAATCTCACGATACCCCATCACACTTAGGATAAAACCCAAACTCCCTGTCATGGTCTGCAAGAGCCTACCCAGGCTCCCCCATTTTCCTCTCCAGCTTCGTCTCCTCCTCTTTCCCCCTCCCTCACACTACTCTAGTCACACTGGCTGCTGGGCTGTCTCCAGAATACATCAAAGGCACCCAGCTTCTGCGTGGGGGTGCCCACCAACAGCCGGAGGGATTTCTTAAGCACATATCTAAGCCACAAGCATCAAGCGCTCCTTCACTGTCAGAGTAAAGTCTAAACAGCCACTCAGGGCCTCCGTGACCTGATTTTCTGGCTCCTCTTCTGCCATTTCTTCCCCATCACTCCTTAAACTCACCCCAGGCCTCTGCCTGTGCCTTCCTCTTCCTAGGATGCCATTGTCTATTCTCCACCAGCCTTGTCTGCTGCCTTCTCCTATGCCTCCTGGGCAGCTCCCCCACACTGAGTCACCAGTAGTTAGGGCAGATGTAGTGACTTAAGAGTTGTGACATCAACTTATTAAAGGATGTTATGGGACCATACTGCTGGAAAACAGCTGCCACCTCCCTAAAGGAAGTCCTGTCTCCCCAGGGTTATCTGACTGATTGCCCATTGATTTCACACATTTATTTTGTATTACTCTACCAGGGTTTGTACAGTCAGACAGTTTTTGTCCTGAAGAAGCATACAGAAAGTGACTTAGAGGGGATGGTCCCTCCATAGTCCCCCTGCACTCCCACCCAGGCCCCTTCATCTGGCGACACAGAACTTCATGGCAGCACCCTGGCTCCTGTGCATTTGCCCTTGCTGTTCTCTTGGCTTTGCGTGTCCTTTCACTTCCTCCACTCTGCCACCCTAATTCTTCCTCCTCCAGAAATGGGTTCAGATGTCTCCTCTTTCTGCAGCTTTCCTTGTCTTCTTGGCTAGGCTACCTCTGAGCTCCCTTCAGATTCTCCCATTACAGCACTGAGCACACAGTTGTCACCACCTAGTTTCTGGCCATCTCAAGCTGTAAGCACTGGGGGAAACACGAAGGCTCCAACTGGGACAACTCGCATAGTCCAGGCAGAGAGGGATGCTGAGCAGAGGGGCTGATGCGTATGGCAACGGCGACAGGCCAAATCCCTAGAGCTGAAAGTTGGTGGACTCTGTGGCAGCCAAGTGCTGGAGATTAGGAATGAATGAAGCCCCAGGACTCAAAGTGTTTGAGGGGTCTTTAGTTCCTTCCATCTCCCACTTTCATAGGAAACTCTTTTGAGGAAAGTAATGCAGAGAGAGAGGAACTGACCACCTCAAAACCACACAGTGAGCTAGAGGCTGAATAGACTCACAGCCAGACTTCCTGACACCCGGGAGACCCGGCCCTCCCTCTGCTCCTCACAGCAGCTGTGTGACTACCCCAGGCCTCTTCTTCCCCATGTACATGTACCCAGCTGCCTGTGTCACTCCACAAGAAGGCTACTAGGTTGCTTTAGCTCAAAAAGGTTCCCCAAGTTTGTGCTCTCATTGGGAGTGGGAGGTGAGGACTGAATGCCTGGCCCTCAGGGGCTGGGCCTGAGGAAGCACCTTCAACCACAGGGGTGTCTCAAAGCAAGCCAGGCCTCCTTGGGAGGACTTGAGGAGCAAGAGATAAGCATGAGTCTTTGAGTCACACGGAACTGTCTTCGAATCCCGTGTTTGTCACCCACAGCTGTGTGGGCCAAGAAAGTCATATATTCTCTTAGCCTCAGTGTCCCTTGTGTACCCAGTGGAGAGAACTACTACCTCATTGGGCGTGGTGTGGAGGAAATGGCAAGTGCTGGTCACACCGTCAGAGCTCAGTGAAGGCCTGCACCTTCTCCCGGCTCCACCTGGCCCAGACCTGGAGAATCCCCTTTCCACTTGGTCCTTTCATGCAGAGGCGGGAGGGATAAGAAATAGGGACTCAAGGCCACTAAGACACATGTGCTATGTTTGCCACGTGCTGTGTTTGTCTGGTGTGGTTGTCAATACCAGATTAGATGCTCTCTGATTACCTAGATGATTCTAAGACTCTTGGTTCAGAATTCCATGATATCATTACTACGACGATGATGGCTAATACCTATTTCACCACTTACCTTGATGTTACAAGTTTTCACCTACGCTGGGTTCCTATTTTGCTTTGTTTTGCCTACATGGCATATCTTTAATGCCTCCCCCGCCCGCCCCCCATGCTTCTTTTGGGGATATCGCATCACTTTTCTTCTAGGAAACCACCCCCCTTCTACTCTTGATCTGTGAGTCTTCCCACCCGTCTGTTTCCAGACATCACATGTGGTCTGTGCCAGACCAGTGAGGCTCTGTTGTGGGACTTCAGATGAGACCAAAGGGAAGAGGTGAGTTAGAGACAAGCACCCCATGGCTATCCTGCCTGTCACACGGAGAGAACCTGCCTGCACACCAAAGATGTCATAGCGGAGAATATAGCCACAGATGGTAAAACCAAGCCCAGAGGATGTAATTTGAATTCCCAGGTCCAGCCCTACCTGAAGTCAGCTGTGCCTAGAACTTTCAGTCATGTGAACCAATGAGCTTTTTGTGTTTTAGATCTGCATAATCCAATACAGTGACCACTAGCCCCAAGTGACTCTTTAAGTTCGATTTAATTAAAATGAAATGACATTGAGCACACCCAGTTTCCCAGTTGCACTGGGAACATTTCGAGTGCTCAGTGTGTGTGCATGTGGCTGGTGGCTACCACGTCAGATGTGCACAAACAGAACAGTTCCACCGTAACAGAAAGTTCTATTGGGTAGCACCAATTTGGACAGTGTGAGTCATGTTTCTGTCCTTTGTGACTAAAAATTTTGACCAACACATTATAGTTCCAAAGTTTCTCTGCTCTTGATGGTCTTTAGTTCCTTCCAACCCTGAGTTCTATTAGGACTTATGGTTCTGTTTAAATTCCAGCTGGGATATCTGTGCTCAGTTAGGGGTATGGCCGATCTGGGTTGGCCTAGTCCTGCAGTGCCCCCCAGCGCATGGCGTCAGCTCACCTTGGACCAGGAGTTTTCTTTGCTGAGCAGGTCAGCATAGAAGTAGGCCATCTTCCACTGGCTCTTGTAGGTGAAGCACCACATCAGCTCCCAGTAGCACATGTGATGGAACTGCTTCCAGTGCTGCTGGGCCTCACAGCACTCCTCAAACCGCCGGATGGCCTGTGGGCACCTGCCGGTCAGCCTCAGCAGGTGCATCCCTGGCCCGTGCCCCCCACTCTCTGTGCCCTCTGCACTGGCCCTACTCCACAGTAGGCTGTCTCCTCCAACACACAGTGGTCCAGCCCTGTGCCAGGCTTTGGGGGTGGAGGGGAGGGTTAGGGGAGACAGGGTATCCGGCCTCCAGTCTCGACTCTTCACCCTAAATCTTACTTGACCTTAGGCCCAGTTACTGCCTCTGTCTGGGACTCTAACCTTTCACAAAATGAAAGGACAGGCTAGAGCTATTTAATGGAGAGATAACAGGCAGTGGAGAGTGTTAATATTAAAGTGATATAATAATGTCTATGTCTCAGAGCAAACTCCAAAGGTTCTAGTAGCTCCTCCAAAGTGACCTGGACCTAGGGCAGCTGTCCTCGTGCCTGAAGAGTCACACCCAGGGTCAGTGAGAGACCCCAGACCTCCACGCTGCGGAGTCCGTCCAGGGCCTTGGCTTAGAGCTGCCAGGACTACAAGCCTCACTGCTCCAGCCCCTTCGGTGGCTCCCTCCCACCTATGGAGTCTGTTCTTCTCATCCAGGCCGTCAAGGTGCCAGCCTCACTCCCTGGCACCAGCACCCCACTCACCAGGTTCTGGCAGATCACTATGCCCTGAACAGGCAGGCCGGCCCACCTCCCTGACTTACTCGAGCACCTCCCTCTGCAGGAACGCTGCAGTCTTATATCTCCCTGTCAAAATCCTACTCCACACATGCCATCTCCTCCTCGTCTTCCCAGACTGCTTTGGTTGGAAGGGCCTCTCCCGCCTCCGCTCTCCTGTGAGTTCTCTCTTGGGGCCCTCCCCGCAGTTGGCTCTGTCCCTGAGTATGTCCCTTTGTGGCTGACTTCCTGCTGGCCTGGGCCACCCCAAGGGGTCCAGCCCGGACCCCATTACTCACTGCATCAACGTTGCCTTTAATGGCTTCGATCCGCCCCGCAAAGAACAGGAAGATGGCGCCCTGCAGAGACACGCATGTGGGTCCGTGTGGGTTCACGGGGCATACACGGGCCGTGGTGTCTGGCGGGAGGTGAGGCTTACCTTAGGGTATCGCTTCAGGTAGGGCTTCAAGAGCTTCTCTGCCTCCTCGATGTTGACATTCCCAGTGCCTGCCGGAGGTGAGGGAACAACGTGAGTCCCCCCCACCACCAGCGTCTGTGATCTTCCCAGCAACCTACTGGGAGCTTCTCAGGGTTTCTGTTTCCTCCTCTGTGAAATGGGGATAATAATTCTGTTTCTGTTTCCTCCTCTGTGAAATGGGGATAATAATTTTTCTATCTCCAGGGTGATGTGAGGATTAAATAAGGTAGTGCAGCTATCACCCCCAGCATACCACAGGGCTCAATAACCAAGAGAGTCCATGCCTGCCAAGGCTGTGCCCAGGACCCCAAGGAGCTGCCTGTAGCATCCTCACACCCTCTTCAAGGTGGGCATGATCACTCCCATTTCACAGATGAGAAATCTGAAGCTGGAACCCTGGTCAAAATTGTGAGGAAGTGAGTGGTCATCAGGCCAGGCTTCAGGACAGTTGATGTAGCTGGGTTGTTTCTGGTTTCAGTGCCCCATCCCCAGTCTCGGGGGCCCAAGCAGGGTCTGCGGCTCCTCACCCTCTTGCCCTTTTCCCTGAAAGCCAACCACACCCCAGAGGCCCCGTACGTGCCTACCTAGCACAAAGGTGAGGAAAGTGTGGTAGCACAGCAGCAGCATGACGCAGAGCACAGCTCGGAAGCTGTGTCCGGAGGCACCCTCCTCCAGCTGCAGCAGCCCGTAGTCCTGGGGGGCACAGGGGACAGGCTGAGGCCAGCAAGGACATGAAAGTCACTGGACAGCTCTGAGGGAAATGCTGCTGGCACAGGGGTGGGAGAGCACTGGACCCTGAAGTCCAGGTCAGCTGCTCCAGGCTGTACACCCAGGGCAAGAGGCTACCCCTCCCGGTGCCTCCTGGTGGGAGGGACACTGCTGCCAAGGCCAGGGAAAAGGCTTGGGTCCAGGTGTCCTTCATTTCCCCCATCCCTTCATTTATTCACTTGCTAAACCCATGGTAGGCGCTGAGGCCCTGAGCAGCCCCAGGTCTGGTAGTAGGAGGCAGAATGACAAGGAGGCAGATAATTCTAACCACAGGCTCAGGGCACAGAAGGGGCCATGAGGACTGTGGTCTGGGAAGGCTTCCTGGACGAAAAGGCTCCAGAGCCTGGCTGGGGAGGTGTGAGAGGCCAGACCCCACTTGTATCCCAGCCTGCAACCTGCCTCTGGGTCTATCCTCCAGGATGTTCTCAATCTTTCTAACATACAAATATGACCTGCCTCAGCCCTGTCTCACCCCTTCCAAGGATCCCCTCCTTTCAGGATAAAGATGGGGCCAGAGCTGGTGCTGGAGGTCTCTTCCCTCTGGCCTTGCCACTTTCAGTCCACACTGTCCCACCTCTCGGCCTTTGTCATGCTCTTCCCTTGCATCATCATCCTGAAATCCTACTGTGACTCAAGGGCCTTCTTAAGAAAACAAAACTGAGGAGGACCCACAGAGTGTCCAGCCAGTGTCTCCCCAGGTCTAGGCCATGGACCACAGATCACGACCAAGATTTTAGAGGTCTGGGGACAGGCAATGGGGAAGCAGAGTCCCAAATGAGGGTCTTCCCTTCTCGGTTCTCTGTCTGTCCTCCTGATGGTGGACAGAATGCCTCAGTCCTGTGCTGTCATGTGTTCAACATCGCTCTCGCTCTAGGCAACGTTTCTCACAAAGATTAACAGCCTTGGTAGAGCACACAACCTAGTGGGGCTTTCATAAGACAGTTTGGTCCTCGTAGTATTTATTGTTATGATTATGCTCTTATCACGCTAAATACTATAGGCTTTCTGTGTATGATGTTTCCTTTAAATAAATTTAAAGGAGATTCAGTAAAAAAAAAATAAGCCACTTTTCAGAAAAATAATACATAAATAATAATAGAGAGGTCCATGGACACGGCAAAAATCAAGATGGGCTGGAGAAAGTCCAAGTTTGAGAAACACTGACCTGGTCTAAAACAAGTCCCATGTTTTACTGAAAAGAGGCTCAGAATCACAGGGACTTGCTCAGAGTCTCCGGGAGAAGGGGATGCCTTCTAGGCCAATGCTCCTTCTATGACGGCAGGCCTCCTCCACCAGGGAGCCCTTCCTGACCTGCTGCTACCTGGTACTCATATTCATGCCCTCAGTAAAACTTCAGTAAAGTGACTCCTTTGCTTTCAGTCCCCAAGGCCTGGTGCACAGTAGGGTTTCCGTTGGGCATCTCCCAGATCAGATGATGGTCCCATCCAGGGGGAAGGGGCTTGCTCCAGGTCTTCTGAAGAGAGAAAGACCAGGTTCCTGACACCTGTCAGGCTCAAAGAACATGCCCCTAGGCCACCCCATGAAACTGCCCTTCACACCTACCCTAACCCCAGAGCCTCCATCCTGTGAGAGGCCAGGCAGGGATCACTGGCCCCATTAGCCTTGAGAGGAAATTGAGGCCCAGCGAGGTTTGGGTCGTGTCCAGGGCCACACAGCAAGCGGGGCTGAGCCAGGACTGGCATCTGGGCCACACAACCCCTCGGCCCCACCCCATCAACTGAGCTCTTGTCCTGGGGCCAGGCAGGTCAGGGGCCCCAGAAAGCAGGTGGTTACCTTGTTTCCTGAAAACCCCACAAACTCTAGCAGCCGCAGGATCCTAGTAGGAAGCATGGACAGCGTCTGCAGAAACAGAGGCAGCTGGGCATGTGGAGGGGTGGGGGCTCCCCCTCCTACTCCCCATCCCCCAAAGTCCTGGAGGTAATCCCAGGTGTGCAGGCTCTGTCTCTGTAATGCCCCCAGGTTTCCTGGAAAGCCAACTGCCCCATACAGAGAAGCACTACAGTATGACAGAAGCAGACTACATCCAAATCCTAGTCTTACTACTTCCAGCAGAGTCACCTCGGGCAAGTTACATAGCCTCTCTATGCCTCAGTTTCCTTATCTGTGAAATGAAAATAATAATAGCCCCTACCTCATAGGTGTGCTGTGCAGATGAATCAAAATAATATATGTAAAGCACATAGAAGGGGACCTGCACATAACACTTAGCTATTGTTGTTATTATACCGAATCCCTACTTTTCACTGGGGGTTCTGTCATCGCATTTGATCCTCAGAATGATCCTGCACAGAAGGAATTATTGCCTCTTTTGACAAATGGAGAAACAGAGGCACAGATAAATGATAGAACACATCCAAGGCCCCATAGCTCATTAGAGGCAGAGCCAGTTCTTGAACTGAGGACGGTCTGGTTATAACCTGCTAAAGCATCCAGTGTACTTTGCAGCTTGTATTACTCAGCACTTGGCCCAGGATTACTGCTCCCATTTTACATATGAGGAAACTAGAACCCAGAGTGGGGCAGGGACCCTCCACCCACAAGGCCTGTTCTTTGAATAGGCTTTGCCTGAAGGGGAGAGAGCCTACCCTCCACCCCTGCCCCCTGACACACACACGCACACTTTTGGGAAGGTCCCTAGGCCAGGAGCCCAAATCATCTATGAGCAGCTCCTCCTCCCAGGAGCAGGCACAGCTCTTCTGAGCCTCCCTCCCTTGGCTCTCACTGCTCCCTCTGCCTAGGACCCCTTCCCTGCCTGGAAAATTTCCCCTACCTATGGATCCTTCAAGATCAAGCTCAAATACTGCCCCTTCCCTGAAACTTTCCACAACTCCTCCAGAAAGGAGCTTGGCTCTCTGTTCCCTGTGGGTCAAGAGCTGTTTTCAGGCCTGTCTTCTTCCCTGACACTGGTCAATGTTTAACCACCCACTCTCCGGGGCAGAAAGGGCCCCGATTTATGATGTTTGTCCATTTCCGATGCTATAAATACTGCCACCATGTTGGATTTCAAGCTTACAACTTGAATTGGGAATTCACAGAAGAGACTCTGGAGCGAATGCTGGCACCTATCCTCACCCCCACCCCAGTCGTGAGCCCCCAGGCTGGCAATGTGCCTGCTTCATCACTGGGTCTCAGGGCTGGCACAGGGCCTGGCACAGTAGCCCAGCAGAGACCACGTGTGTGGCAGGGCTGTGCAGGGGAGATTAATCTGGGCCCAGACACTGTGGACAGGGGGAGGGGCACGCCACTCACCAGGTTGAAGGCTCCCACACCAAGCTTCACCCCTCCTTCAAAGTGCCTGTGGTTCTCTCCTTTGCAGTACTGTGAGGACTGTACAAGGCTGTCCAGCTCTCTGCAGAGGGATGCAAAGTCCTGTTTCAGCCATGTATTAGGGGCAGGGTCCCCTTCCAGCTGGGCCTAAGATTGTCTCCCACTGCCAGCTGATCTCAGAACTCCCTGGTGGTAGATTTATAACAGTACTGACAATCTAGAAAGCCAATATTCAAAGAATTTCTAACTTCACCTCCCACTATAATAACACATTCCTTGCCCCTAAATTTCAGCCATATCAGGCCTAGCGTACCTGAGTCGTCCAACATCTAGGCATTTGCTTGCATTCTGCATTCTGTCTAGAACAGTTTCTCTCAACCTCAGCACCACTGACATTTTAGGCTGGAGAATTATTTGGGTAAGAGGCTGTCCTGTGCATCACAAAATGCTTAGCATTCCTGGCCTCTATCCACTAGATGCCAGGAGCAGCCTCCCCACCATTGCGACAACCAAAATATGTCCAGACATTGCCAAACGTCTCATGGGGGACAAAAATGACCCCTGGTTGAGAAAAACTGGGCTAACTAAAACATTCCCTCTTTTAGGAAGTCTTTCTGGAATCTCTTGGGTGGAATCCAACCCTCTCTCTCCTGGTCACCAACAGTACAGAGCCTAGCCTGCCTGGAGCAGGACAGAGGCTTTAAAGATGTACCCGCCCTATTCCCAGGCTATGAGCTTCTTCATTCAGTAACAGAGGCCTCTCTTGCCAGACACTAGAGAGAAGCAGGGAGCAAAGCCACCGAGCTGCTGCCTTCACAGCTCTCCCACTCTAAGGGACAGATCCCTATTTAGTCACTGTGAAAGTGAGGAAGGCCTCAAAGGAGAAGAGCTTTGGGGCCTAATTGAGTCTGGGGTTCAGGGGTTGCTTCTCTGAAGAGCTGATGTTGGAATTGCAAACAGAGATGAGAGGAATGAG
>NW_006441955.1:4167665-4169314 GCF_000325575.1 Pteropus alecto
AGAGTGTTCCTGGCAGAGAGAACAGCATGTCCAAAGGCCCTGAGGTAGGAATGAGCTTGGCATGTCTGAAGAATTGAGGGAAGGCCCAAATGTCTGGAGCAGAGTGAGGTAGGAGATGTGGCAGGGAAGATGGGGCGGGGGACTCTCAAGAGTGATTGGCAATGACCCAGGACTATATGCTACAAGCAAGAAGAGTCGGCAAGGGGTGACCTGACATCACTCTGGAAGCTGATGGGGAGACTAGAGGGGCCAGAACACTTGTCTGCTTTCCCTCACACACTTCCACAATTCCAGCACAGACCCACAAAGTATGTGGTGTCTGCATGTGGCACAGCGTGTTGCACCCCAGCAATATCTTGAAATTAAAATCACAAAATCTCTGCAGGGAAATAGTCACATTAAATGGGGAAAAAAAAGATGATAAATACTCAGGTCAGTTCAAGTCAACTTTTAGTGGAAAATGATTTTCAATGCCAAACTTGAAGGGAAAAACTGAGCTTTCCGAGCTCTTTTGACTTGAGAATTATAGATGTTTGTGGTACCACATTGGGTAAAAGGGTTCTCCACCAGTCTTCTTTCATCCATAAACACGGCCTATGCCAGGCCCAGTGCTGAAATAATCTGGTCCTTGGGGAGTTCCCATCTTAGGGAGGGGTGTGAGTGTGTGTGACACTATCCTTGTGTACTGGAGCCGTCAAGGAAGGCTTCATGGGAAAAGTGGCATTTGGACTTTGCCGTAACGAACGTGTAGGGGTTCTGGTGCTGCTCTCAAAATTACTGTTACTGTGTCCTTCCACCTGTCCCTACCAGACACCAAGCTGTTCGTGCAGAATCTGTGTCTTATGTGCCCTTAGCTCAGGGTCAGGCACAGAGTAAGCACTCAGGGGAACCAACAGAGACACCCAGAGAAACAGGAGACTAATACTTCAGAAAACTGGGGTCTTGAGGGTGCAGAAATCTGCCTGAGGTCACATGGCATTTAGGGCTTTTCCTGCCTCCAGCCAGTGCTCTCCTCCCACAAAGCAGCCTGAGAGCCACAGGATAGTAGATGCTGTTCCCCAGACTCCCCAAGCCAGCCCCACTCACTTGTAGGTCTGGTAGCTGTTTCGAACTTTGATGCCACCCTTGATGAAGCTCACCATGTTCTCATCCTGCGGGAGGAAGAGATGCTAAGAGCTGGGCCTGGGTGGGTAGCCAGAGGCTTGAGAACGATCACACAAGGCTCTGGACCCTGCCTGCCCCTCCCTGGGTCCAGCTCTATGAGGGGCCTGGGGGGATGGGGTCAGAGGTCAGCCAAACACCACCTCCAGAATGCCCAGGGCTTGACCACAGCCCTGCTTTACCAGCCTCACACGTACACATTCTCTGTGCTTGGAGAAGAGGCAGGAGATAATCTGTGGTTCACAGAGCCTCCTCCAGGGGGAGGAACGGAGGGGAAGGAAGAGAGACGCTCCTGCTTTTTACAAGCTGGTATTTATCACATCTGTAATTTAAAGCACCAATACCTAAAGCCCGCCCAGCAGCTCCACTCCTGGGTGTACAAGCAAGAAAAATGGATGGACATGGGCTGCGGAAGTCGCCCTCGAGAATGTTCACGGCCCCAGGGTTAACGGCAGCCAAGCACCAGAAACTGCCCAAACGCTCTTCAG
>NW_006441955.1:4169348-4175354 GCF_000325575.1 Pteropus alecto
GAATATTATTACACAGCCACATAAGATGGGTGCAGAAAGCAAGTCCCACACAACTCGAGGCCTTAAGAAGCTTGAAGCCAACCAAAACATAACGATATGCTGTTCAGACATCACCAGGAAGATGAGAAAACTACTTTTAAAAAATAGGATGGAGGTGATAACCACAAAATCCAAGCTAGAGGTTTCCCCCTGTGGAGGGGGGCAGGGAACAGGGTGGGGAAGGGCCCAGAGGGAGAGACTGGCTAGCAGTGTTCTGTCCTCTAGTTGGGTGTGTGTGTGGCAGGAGCGGGGTGGGGGGACAGCAGGGGAATTCATGAGCATTGGCTGTTATATGTAATACTAGAATAAACAAAATAAAAGGCCATTCATGGTGCAATTATTATAGTTCATTACGCTGATGAAGGATTAGGATTAATCCAGTTCTAATCACCAGAGGTATAAAAAGATAGAAAAATAGCTAACAAAAATAAACAGCACCCCAACAATAAAATTTATATGTGCTTCTCCACCCCAACACACATATTTACAGGATGATTAATTATGATAATTATAAACGAGGCTTTTTGTTAAAATCGTGATTCTACTACTCATAATTACCACTCTGTAGTAAGGAGCATAGGTTCCTAGCCAGTCAGACCTGGGTTCAAATCCCAGTTTTGCCATTTGCTAGCCACGTGACCCTGGGAAAGTGGCTCCTCCCCTCAAACCCTTCCCTTCGAAGGACTGTAAGATGAAGATTAAAGAACATATGTAAATGTACGTAGAAAGAAATATGCATTGTGTGTAAGGTATGTAAAAACTACATGCCTGTAACGTGTGCACAAAGCCTGATAGGTTGTGCTACAAATCAACTTTCTGAATGAATTGAGTCAACTTGTTTGTTGAATAAATCAAGTTTAAAGCAGGTTTTGTGACAATGCCTGTCATCCCATGTGACCCTTAACAGGAAAACAGCAGTCACGATGTGGAAGCACATCCTGGTAGCAGATGGGAACATCTGTGTTCAGTGTGGAGTGGGCAGAGTCCATTCACCTCTGCCACCGAGCCTGGCCATGGCCGGAAGTACTGGAGTGACTGAGCCTCAGACCTCACCTAAACTACAAGGGGGCTGATCATGGCTGCTATAGACCCTACTGGCTTGGGCGTGGTGATCCGCCTTCTGAAATCCCCAGGCTGCTTGTGCAAGGAGAGGGCTCCTACCTGCAGGAAGGTCAGGGCTGCTCTCTGCAGCAGGCATTCTGCGTAGCAGACCTCAGCGTGGATTTCCTCTGCGGGGAGAAAACCAAAGCCCTGTGACCTCCTGGGACTCTTGGCAAGAGGCCTAGGCCAAATCCGCCTCACCCCCACTTCCCAAAAGGCAAAGGGAGCCTGAGTCAGCACCCTCCCCAGCCCCCTCCACCCAATCTCCAAGGTCTGGTTCTCTCCTAGCACTTACGGCTGTCCCAAATTAGTTTACGTCTTCCCCCCTTGTCTTCCTCCTGTTCCCCCATCCCGCCACCCAGAATGTCAGCACAGGGCCTCGGCCTGCTCTCTTGCTCTCCAAGCATCGCTGTGGTGCTGTGCACCAACACTCCCATGGTGCCAGGCAAGGAGAAGGCACTGGGTTGAACTGATGAAGAAGATTCTGATCTGGGGAAGCCCACAGGCTGCGGGAGTAAGGGAAGGAGGTCTAACCCCAGCCGGGAGTCAGGGAAGACTTCCCGAAGAAAGGACATTTGAGTTTGGCCATTTGAGTTGCAAAAGGAACAGAAGGATGAGGCAGGAAGAGCTTTCTAGGTAGAGGCAGGAAGAGCTTTCTAGGTAGAGGCCCAGGAGAGCCAAACAACTCAGATATTTGGGACCCTCGAGACACAGGTGGTTAAAATGGGGTAAGGTGGGGAGAGATTTAGACGGCAGGAAAAGATGAGGAAAAGCAGAGGACCACTGGCAGAGAGCCATGAACACTGGCCTTGAAGGGGTTACAGATCTGGTCCTGTGGGCAGCAGGAAGCCATGGAATGTATGAAGGAGGGAGCGACACCATCATATGCATTGTTTCTTGCTGGCAACTCTAGGGCTCTGGAGGTGGGGAAGGCCATTCGCACTGAAGAGCCTGAAATTGCTCATGGTTGGCTGTTGCTACCTCCAGGACATGTACATATGGTCACAGCACGAAAACGCCACATAGGCTCTGGAACCCCAGACCATCTCTTCCACTGCTTTCAGCTGTCTCGTCCCACCTAGTGTGTCAGCTTCTAAAACCTCATTCCTTCTGGGGCACATGAGATCGCTACATACATAGACCAGTAAACCTAACTTCACACACAATTCTAAGCCCACCCCGGCCTGAGGAGCAAAGCACACAGACTTTGTGACAGAATTTTCTCTCCTGGACTTCCAGGTTCTTAACAGGTAAAGCCATCAGGTAAGTGAGTCTCGTCTGCTCCCCCTTCACCCGAGAGCCCCTCCTCAAAAGGCCCCAGGGTTGACCCATCTGTGTCCCAGCAACTAGGCCAGGGCCCAGCACCCTCAGTGATGACTGGGAGAATGAGCACCCCTTCCCGCCCCTCTCTGCGTCTGGAACAGGGCCGCCTGAGGTCTGCAGGGTTGAGAGGACATCCTGGGTGCCACACCTTCCGTGAACTGGTCCATAGTGTGGCGGTGTACCAGGTTGCTGAAGGAATCTGTTACAGAGGACTTCTTCCGGTGCCTAAAAAGGAAAAAACGGCCTTGGATCACTCAGCGAAGGTGAGCGAGGGGCCCGGGTTGGGTCCGACCGCATCTCCTGCTCTTCCCATAGAACTCCGCACACAGTGAACTCCTGGCAACTCCCCCAAATCTAGGGCTTTCTCACACCCTTGCCCCTGCTGTTGCCTCTGCTTGGAGCACCCTCCTCTCCTCCCTCTGCTCCTAGTCATCCTTCAGGATCCAGGTCTAGCATTACATCCTCCAGGAAGCCTTTCCTACTCTTCAGCTGGACACCCATGATCCCTTGAGCTTCCCTGCATCGTGCTGAGATATCATTGTCTGTGCCTGTCTCTCCAACCAGGCAGTGTGGGCATCAGAGGGGCCCAGGTCTGATGATTCCGTGCATGGCCAGTATCCAGCACAGGACCTAGCCTAGGACAAGCATGAGTGTGTCCCCACTAAATGACGACCGCCTGCACACAAACACTCGGGGTCTACTGGTTCATTAATTCAAGGAGTTAATATGTATTGAACACCAATTATATACCAAGTCCGGTGACTAGTGTCTTCATTCAGTCCCCACCTATCAAAAAACACACCCAAGAGGGACTTGCCCAAGGTCAAGTGATAGAGCCAGAATTAAGTGACAGAGCCAGAATTCACCTCCTCTCAACCAGGCCTGGGCCCTGGGAGCCTCTCAGTGAGTGGCTCTGACAATAAGGCTCCTGAGGCAGTGATGATAGGGACAGCTCTTAGCACTTGAGGACACATCTTCTCAGCCAAAAGGAACAGCACTCATAATGACATTTTAGGCACTGGAATAGGCCAGGGTGACAGGATAGGCCTCACAACACCTTATCCCTCCCCGCGCTGGGGCCCTGACCTCTGACACAGCAACTGCGCCTCCTTCATCATGTTGCCAGCAAGCAGGATGTCCTGAGGGTCAAAGGTCATCATGGCCTGCATCTCCAGGATGGTGGCATATGTCAGCGAATGGTACATGCTCTCCTTGGTCCTGCCAGGGAGAAAGGACATAGGTACCTCCTATAACCTCAGAGGTAACTGGCCCTGTGTCAATCATCCACCATCTTCTCTCCCATTCAGCATGGGGAGAAATAGAGGTCCAGGGAGAAGAAGAGACTTACTTGAGATCTAAAGACCTCAGATCCCAGCTGAGTGGCCCTGTGACTTTCCAAATCTGAGCCTGTTTCTATTCTGCTGAGAAGACTCAAAAATGGCTTAGCAATGTTGGCCTGAGGCCACGCTTCCCTCCACCCAGGGCTGCCTCTCACCTTCTGCCCCACCTCCCACTGGCAGAGCCCAAGTCTTATCTGTGGGATCTCTTTACCCTCAAGCCCCACCCCTGGGCTTGTCCCATCCTTGTTCCCGGGACTGCCTCACTGGCCTCCCACCTGCTCCCTCTCCTAATTCTATCATCTGATCATGTCACTCTCTAGTTCAACCTCTCTGGTTAAACCCTCCCATGGCTTCCACATCCCATGAGATAACGCTCAGGTACGGCACTTTGCAAAACGCAGGCCCTGCCCACCTCTTCAGTTCAGCCCTCTTTTCACTTCTGCTTCTGCTCTGTGATCTGGTCACATTTGAGACTGCACTGCACATGCTCTCCTCAAGAAAACCCCACACTTTCCCCACTCCAGGTCTTTGCCCATGCAGCTCCCTTAGCTTGAAATGCCCTTTCCTAATCCCATGTCCCTTGACTCATCCATCTGTCAAGGCCTTAAATACTTCAAAGGCCTCTCTGGGAATCCAGGGCTCCCTCCCCAGACTGGGTACCTCAGGGACAGAGCCTGTGTGGGACTCATCTCTGTCCTCAGCACTGATGTGACAGGACCAAGCAAGCTTGCCTCAGGAAGCCTTCCCCTCTAGCCTCCCTGCTTCTCCTCAGCCCCAGACCTCTCAACTAAAGAGTGTGTTGGGGCTGGGGACATTTAGTCTAACAGAGAGCAGCAGGCAGGGAGGGACAGGAACAATGTCAGTCCATCTCCGTACTTAGAGAAGGCATAACATGCCTGTGCCTTGATTTATGCTTCTACAAAGTGGGGACGATAATGCTGGCCTGCTTGGGTCCATGTAGGGCTGGCTGGGGAGGACCCTTGTCTGGCACACAGTAGGTGCTGCAGAGGTTCACTCCCTTCCCTATAACCCCTTGTTAATTATTTACGAATCTCTTCAGTTCCAGGCTTATGCTGGGAACTTCAGGGCAAAGAAAGATGGACTAAGGTTTATAGACTGTTCTGTTGTAAAATCACATGATTTTACCTGTTTTCCTGCCTTTCTCATTCACAAACACCTCTGTACATTAAGTTGCTTTTTTACTTCTGGGTGACTCTCAGGTGATATCATCCTTGGGAGTCAAAGGTTTTTGAAGAAAACCAGTGGTTGGTCGACCCCTCACCAGCCCTCGCAGCTGTCAGGACACCTCCCTGGTCTTTGCTAGAACCACTTTATCTTAGGGCAGAGACTTGTGGAAAGGAGGCCGCAACCTGCAGTGAGCAGAGCTCAGGCTTCGAAGTCTCTCAGCCATAGGTTGAAATCTCGTCTTTGCTCAATACCAGCAGTTTGACCCTGGTGAGTCTTGTAGCCTCTCTGAGCCTCGATTCTCCTCTCTAAAATGCATGCCATTAACCTTTCTCTCCTAGGACTCCTGGTGGCTTAAATAAGCCAGGGCCATATTGCCAATGCTCAATCAATGCAAGTCGCTCCACCGCCCGCTTGGGTCAAGGGTCATTGCCTTAGATCAAAGCTTTCTCCTTGGGGACGGGTTTCCCGGTAGCACACAGATCCATGCCTCCCCAGATTACCCCTTCCCATCAGGCTTCTCTAACTTGCAAGCCCTTGCTTTTTTCTTCCTCTCTCCCTAAACCCCCGCCTCTGCCACCCCTCAGGCCTGACGCCAGGGATTCGGCCCCACCCTCTCAGCGCACCCGTGCTGAGCCCAGAAGAAGGAACAGCCCCGCCTGGGCAGCTGGCAGGCAAAGTGGAATTTCTAGTCTGAGGTCTGAAGCCACCGGCATGCTGCTGGGGCTGGGAATCCTGGCCTCTCCCCAGCTCACCACCGAGAAGCTCCTCAAATGTGGTATGGACTGGAATTTGAGGTACAGAGGTATGACAAGTCCCCTGACCTGAGACATTCCAAGTTTAGTTTGCACTCCACAAAGTTCTCGTTTGCACATAAAGCAGCCAGCCACCTGGCAGCAACAGCCCCCTCACCTCTGAGCTAGACCCAGCTCTGGGACACCACGCCCACTGGGGTCGCACCTTCTGGGCCTAGACCAGCTGTCAAGATGGGGAGGGTACTGGAAGAGCCCTCGGAAGA
>NW_006441955.1:4175366-4188448 GCF_000325575.1 Pteropus alecto
GGTGGTGGGAAGGGACTCCTTGGCCACCTGAAGGTCAGCTAAGCCCAGCGGCCTCCAGCCCTTTCCTACACTGCCAGCAGTCAAGGCTCAGGCCCTCGTCAGTTACTTGTCCACCATCCTTGTCTCCACTATCTGGGCCTCTTGATTCTGACCCAACACCCACTGATCCTTCTTGGGGCACGAACCCATCCCCCCATCCCAGCATAAGGCCCCACTTCTGAGGACCTCTCTAGGTGAGGCTGCTGTAGTCTGGAAGGCAGAGGCAGTCCCCCTGCCTCCAAGCCTCTTTACTTCTAAAGCCCCCCTCCTCACCCCAATTCCTGTCCCTTTAGACCCCACCTCACTGCCCTGCTCTCCAGCCCAAGCACCTTCTAGGAGACTCAGATCCCCAGTCCACCTTCTATCACCCTGCCCTCTCCCTTCCGGGATCTGCTTCGGCTCTCCTCCCTCCAGCCAGGCCGAGTGTCTCTGTTCCTCAAATACACTAGAACTCCCATTACTGCCAGGCCTCTGCACAGGCTGTTCCCTCTGCCTAGAAATGACCTCTCCATCTGGCTGATGCCTCACCCAGCCCATCTCAGCTTAAATGTCACTTCCTTCAGGAAGCTATCCAGAGCCGGCTTTATGGTACGTGATCTGTGCAGTTACACTGGGCCCCTTGCCCAAAAAGGCTCCGTTCTTGGTTTAATGTTCTGCTATTGCTGTCTTGAAATCCTTAATTTTTGACCCCATATTTTCATTTTGCAATGAGCCCCAAAATTATGTGGCCGGTCCTAAAGCCTTTCTGACCAGCCCCTCCCCACATGAGTTGTGGTCCCTATATAATGTCTGGCACCGCCTACTGCTTATTTCAGTGTGTTCTTGCCACACCCTGAGAACAGCCCATGCCTTGCTCAGTTCTGCAGCCCCAGAACCTAGCATGCTGCTGGGCACGGCATTTCATGAAGTTTTGATGAACGAACCAGCAATAGGTGTTCAACCACCCTATCCCATGGATCACAGCCTGACCTCATCAGTGCATCCCACAGAACAGCTCTGCCTCTGGAGTCTTAAATGATGCTACTCACCCTCTTGACCAAACCCTCCCCACCTTCCCACTCTCACCGCCCATCCCCCCACTTCCAGCCTGTCTTCTCTTCCTGACCCAGCTTCCTTCATACCAGCCACTCTCATCCAGATACTCACTGCTGAGCCTTCCAACCTCCTTCTGCACCCAGTTAGGAACCCCTACCCAGGAGCTACACAACTGCCCACCAACCCTGGAGGAAGCCTCCAGCCTCAAAGACAGGCTCACCGAGTAAAGGCCACCAACTCCTGCCAGGCCTGTCATGCTACTCAGATACTTCTCCCACCTCCCCCCATCGCCCCAGCAACGCCAGCCTGGCTCCTCACTCTCGGCAGGGGACTGTCTCACCCCTCAGAGGAATGCCAGGACATGGCACAAACACAGCCTGAACTTCCTGCACCCCGCACACACCCCTCTACCTCCTTCATTCCCTCATGGTGGAGGAGGGAGGCACGAGGCACGAGGCCCAACGTAAACTCCTCCACCTGCTCGAGATCCAAGATGGCCCAGGAGGCCGTGGGTTGTGGAGCCAGGTAGGCCTGGATTTGAATCCTGGCTCTGCCACTTATCAATCATAATGACTTTTTCATCAAGAAAAATGAATGGAGTGGCAACCATGTTCCAGAGACAGTGCTCAGGGACAGACACAGCATGAAGTGAAATAAACTAGAAGCGGAGACAACACTACTTGAAGTGACGAATTGAAGGAGCAGCAGAAGTGGGAGCTCTCCGAAGGCAAAATAGGGGTAATGTTCACCCACTGCATAGGATTAGCATAACTAAATGAGACACTGTGTGTACAATGAGGAACAATGACTAAAACTGGACCCCAACATGTTTTGAAGTTTCAATGGCTATGATTGGGGAGGGATGGCCGTCTCGAGCAAGAGTTATTTTTCTAGGCATGTGTTTCTCAACAGAGGTGGAGAGGTATTTTTGCTACCCCTCGCCTCCCCCTCCCCGTCACCTCTCCCCGTCCCCATGCACACCTCCTGCCCCCAGACATTTGGCAGTTTCTGGGAATATTTTCTGGTTGTCACAATGGAGAACAGGGAGTGTGCTATTGACATCTACTGCTTAGAGGGAAAGCTCTTAAACTCAATAAGAAAGATCCTTTTCTGGAATGGGGCAGAGGTTAAGATAAAGAGAAGCTATACTGCCTTACGTGTGAGGTAAAAGATGGCCTCACGGGAAGACTGGCCTCTGGATGAGGGAGGGTGAGGCAGCCTCTCATGAGGGTCTGGAGGCAGGGGGGGCGGGTCTTGGTCTAGTACACTTAGGTACAGCTTAAGGGCCTAGGTGCAGCCACGGCATCCGCTTTTAACACTTTCTTCTGCTCTCCAGCTCCTTTCTGTTGGCCCCCTGTCTGCAGGATAGTTTAGAGTCAGACAAAGGTGTGGCCTGGTTTTTAGCTGGGCTTCAGGGGATGAAGGAGACAGGGTAGAGAAGGACAAGCTGAGCAGCTGTGGCCTGGAGCAGCCTGGCCAGTGAGGGAAGGTAGTTGTGTCCTGGGATCCAGGGCCCAGTAAGGAACAGGTAATGACCAGATGGAAGTGAAGTCATGGAACCTTCCAAAAGTACTAGAAGGGGAAGTGGCATGTTTGGTGATGGAGCAAGAAGGGGCTTGGCCTGCTTCAGATGGCAGCTGCACTCCTGCTGCAGATCCCAGTTCACCCGGCTCTGTTCCACCCCAAGCTCAGATCCCCTCAGAGGGTGAGATGAGGTGTGGGGACTGCTGCCTGTGCCACTATTGTAAGCGTATATTCGTAATCATCAAGCCCTGGAACCCCCACCCCCAAAAGCTGGGCCACTGACTATAGCCTGGAGAACAATGGGTTAAGTCAAGTCTAGAAAAATTGAACAGGTCAGGCTTTGCAGACTTGGGAGAAGAGGTACCCCGAGTCAGTATTTGCTTCTTCTGGGGAGTTGGGGGAACCAGGTGTGGCAGAGGACAACCTACAGCTGAAAAGAGGGGATTAAGGGTGAGCAGGCAGAAGATATGATTAGACCCCTGGCCCCTCATCCCGCCCCCTCAGAATACAGGCAGCCAGGGGGTCTCTGTCCAGGCTGAGGAATGGAGGATTTTTCTCTGGAGAAGCTGACATCTGGGGCGCTAGCTCTCAGCCAGGTCATCCCAAAGCCAGTGTCAGCAATTACAAGGCTCCTTGGCCTAGACTTTCCACTTGGCCTTTTGAGTGAACTCGCTCCTGAATATGACCATACAGACAGCCACGGGCCAGCATCCCCATATCCCCACCACGAGAAGAGGATGCTCCTCATTAAACAGAAATAGGGAACCTGGAGAAAGCTGAGATTATGCAGGAAAAGAATAAAACATTTTAAAAAGAGATAATATTCTGTGATAATAACAACAACAATAATTACTTATTAGAGTGACTGCTACTTACCAGGCCCTGTCTTACGGACTCACATATTTCAAATATAGATATAAAGAAAAGAGTGAAGAAAAAAAAAAAAGAAAGAAAGAAAAAGAAAAAAAAGAAAGAAAAGAGTGCACCCATAGGAATAAGAATAAAATGTTTTAGGGAAAAACAAACATTTGGAGAACAATGCACTAGGAGGAAATTAATCATATAATTACAAGGGAAAAAAAGTCAATAGAAGGATTTAATGAGAAGATTGAGTTGATCTCCCAAAAGTCAGAGGAAAATAAAAAGATAAAGAATTGTGAATTGGGGGTAGGAGGATGTAAGAGGCTTAGAAGAGAACTGATTCAGGAAGTCAAATATCTGACTTAAAGAAGCTTAGGAAATGGAAACAGAACATAGAGTTACTGTATGAGAGAATTTCCTAGAACTAAAAGACAGTCTACATTCCAGCACATCATAGTGAAATTTCAGACTTGCAGGAATAAAAGAGAAGATCCTAAACATTTCTGGAGAGGGAATAAAGATCACATGCAAAGTAAGAATTAGGGTTCTCGTGGCTACAGTAGATGCTAGAAAACAGGGTACAATGCCTTCAAAATTCTGAAGCGAGGGATCATATTAATGCAACTTTTTCTTAGGACATTTTTAGATGACATGCTCTAGAAAAATGAGGGAGGGTACAAGAGAGAAAAAGCCGGGATCAAGTAAAGAAAGAAGCAACGGAAGGTGGCCAAAGGAAGAAGCAGCTGGGAGGTGGCCAGCAGACATGTCTGTCCTTCACGGGACAGGTTTCCAGGAAGAGGAGGAACTGAGTGCTTGCCTGATATGTCTGAGCATTTAGGGAAACTCATCATAGCATGAGCTGATGGAGTGGTTATAAAGAGTTCAGGATAAATGTATAGCAAATTAGACAAATGAAAAAATGAGACCATTATTAACTCCAGAAAGGAAATGTAATCTTACGATGTATGACTTGTCTCTGCAATGAGCATTAGTTATATAGCTATAATAATGTAAACGTTGATTATTGATCTGGCCAAATATTGTGATATGTTGATAAGAGGAGGATGAGGTAAAGGAGAGGGGGCAAGGGTTCGAGAAAGCTAAATCCTTGTCTGTCAACAGATGACGTTTAAAAGTAAAAAGTAAAATAGAGTGAATTTTATGGTATTTGAATTTTATCTCAATTTAATTTCAGTTTTTGAAAAACTGAAAAAAGTGATAAGTAAAGAAAGAGTATTATGCTGTAGGTATAAAGAAAAGAATGAGTATTATAAGCATATTAATTAGAAATAAGGCAGTAACCGCTAGAAGAAATGGCTAAATGACTGTCACTTGTACCCTAAAAGGCTTGAGTAAAGGTAATTCAAGTCTTTAATGCTTTGGGGAAAAATAAAGAAAAAGGAGCTGTGTTAGAACTGATGGAGGAGAAACCCCCCGTAGATTCAGTGGGAACAAGAAATCAAAGTGGATGAGGTGACAAGAACCTAAGAGAAAGGAAGTCACAGTGACCTTGAGGAGGGCCTGGCTGCTCTCAGTTGTGAAATGGAGAGTCTATTATGGGTCTCTCAGGGGTCACGGTGACCCAGAACGCTGAAGGAGCTCAGTTACATGGAGATCCTTTCACAGAAGACCTCTGAATCTCCATGATCCAACATCCCCAGCCCTACACTCACACTCGGGCTAACACAAACACACACGCACACACCAACCCCAACCTGGGCCTAAGCCTCACCTGGGCTTGAGGTAGCTGAGTGCTTCTGAGAACTGGTTGGTGAGGAAGAGGTCCAGGGCGGTCATGCACTGGTCCAGGGCCTCGTGGAGGCTGCCCACAGAAGTCCTGATGAGAGAGATACGGGGTGTGACGCGGGAGCCCCAACCCCTCTCCTGGCTGAAACGGAGCCTTGCAGGGCCCACCCGACCTCCTTGGTGGGACTTGGGTGCCTGTCACAAGCGCCTCCAGGATGCCCACTCTGTACTAGGACACGAGGACAATTGGGACCCACCTTTAAGTGTTCCCGAAGGTGAGAAGAGAGTGGAATGGGGTATCATCTGAGTTCTGGTGGAGAGGGGCCAAGGACAGGGGGCCAAAAAAGCCCCAGGAATAAATTTACCTTACCTGTCACAAGGGTAAAGGGAGTCTTTATGGCCCTTCTGACCCATTGGGCTTTTCTGCCCCCCCTGGGGGGCACAGCCCACCCACTAAGTCCCACTTCAGTCCTCTTCTTCCTCCTTCTCTGGGCTTTCTGTGCCCTCCTTGGGCTGCACTCTAGAACCCAAGTCACTGTCACAATGGGCTGTAGTGGGCAGTGGACCTTTAAGAGCTGCCCAGGGCCTCTAATGCTCAAAGGTCACTTTGCCAGTGGCATCTCCTCTATATTCCAGTCCCTACACTTCTCTATAGTTCTTATCACCTCCTGACATATATTTTTACTTATTTTTGTGTCTATTATCTGTCTCTCACTAAAATATAAGCTTCCTGAAGGGAGTCTTTGTGTTCGCTGCTGTATCTCCCTCATCTAGTATCTGATACAAAGTGAGGTTTTGATAAATATCTGTTAAATGAGTAATGAATGAGTCTAAGGCTAGGATTGCAAATCTCTGACCTTCCTGGATTCAATTTCCCCATCTGAAAGTGAGAGATGGAGCGAGGAGATCCCAAAAATCCTTTCTGATGATCTTGACAATGTCTCTTTTCAAGACATCTCTTTTGAGTGAGAGTAGGTTCCAAAATGGACCTCGATGATCTCGCTGAAAGGAGATCCTTTTCCTCAAGAGTTAGTTAAGAGACAGTCCCTTCTTCACTAGGTAAACTCCTACATTTACCTTAAGGTCCAGCTCTAACGTTTTCTCCTCTGTGATGATGTATCAGCATATTTTCCCAAGCAAAATGAAATGTGTCTAGTTCAAAACTGAACTCTTGTTCATTGTCCGAAATCTGTTCTTCCCCAGTCTTTGCCACCTTAATAAATGACACCCTTTTACCTAGTGTCTCAAGCCAGAAATCTGACAGTCATCCTTGACTCATCTTTCTCCCTGGCCTCCATCATCTACTCCATCACTAAGCCCTGTCAGTTCTACCTCCCAAACATCTCTTGACCAACACCCTTCTATGCCCAGGGCCATCCAGTGTAGGCCTTTATCATCCTTACCCAGGTCTGACAGAATACGCCCCCTTCCACTCCTGCTCTCTCCCGCCCTTTCTCTCTCTGTTAGACCATTTTATTCTATATTTCATGTCTCTTTGCCACCTCTTGACTCTTTCTGTTAAGAGTCTGAATAATTTCTTTAGACTTTTCCATTTCACTAATTCTTTCTAGGTGGGTCTGATCTCCTTATCCTGTCTACTGAGTTTTTCATTTCAATGATTATACTTTTTCTCTCCAGAAATTCCACTTGGTCATTTTTCAAATCTGCTTGGCCAATTCGGGCAGTATTTTCTTCCCTGCTTATTGTTTCAAGTCCACCTTTGATTTCTTTACACATTTTATTTATTATTTTTTAAAATTAATTAATTTATTTTTAATTCTTTAATGTCACCGCATATTTGACCTTTTACTCCATCTACCTCTCCCCTCCCTCCTTTACACATTTTAAACAAAATTATTTATATTCTATATATCATAATTCTAGCATCTTAGACTCTCAGAAAAACGAATTCTGCTATTTCTTACTCCTGGTGCCTATCACTCAGAGTGACTTGTTTTCTAGCGTGTTTTGTAATTTTACCACAAGCTCCTATTTGACAATCCTTGTGGGATGAGGATACATTCCCCCAGGGAGGATTTTCACTCACTTTGGCCAGTTTCCATGGGGTGCCACCACCCTGAGTCCACTTAAGTAACTTTTTAAGTTTAGTATTTCCAGGACCACAAAAGGCAGTGTGTATTCAAACACAAAATTTGTGTGAGGGCAATATTTCTGACTTTCTAGGGAGCCTTTTGTCCCCACCAGAACTGTTGTCTCCCTTTGCAGGTGTGTGGGTATTTTTTTTCTGGTCAGCGCCTCTATTTGCTGAGGACACCCTATGGAGGTCCCAGATGGATGTGGTGGGCGTGGGGGACTAGGCTCCAGCTCTTCGCACTGTGGCTGGGTAGGCCCAAAGGACTTTATTTCCGATCCCTTGAGTGGCTGTGGAAATTCAAGGTTCTGGGTTTTTGGAATTTGTAAATAGCCCCAGGTTGCTGTAGCTTCATCTTGTTTACCAGCTCAATTTCAGCTCCCTCTTTATTCTTGGCTTGAGAGGATTTCTGTTACTTCTGTAGGAACTCAGAAATGTATTTTAAAAGACAACCCACCCAGCCTCAAGGTAGTTTTTTTTAAGGGAGAATGGTGGAAGTATTATTTCTCCTAATCTGTCCCTCTCATAATAGCCAAAATTATCTTTTTAAAACCCAAATCTGACCGTGTCACACTTTTGGACTTGAAACCTTTCACGGCGTTCTCATTATTCTTAGGACAAAGACCAGGTTCCTTTCAGTGGCCAAAAAGGCCCCACTGGAAGCAACTTGTCTCTCTCTTCATGAGGCAGGGATAGTGCCTTCCTTTGTGCCCAGAGCTTAGCCTAGTAGGTGGTGTTTAGTCCACCTACCTCAGTTGGATGAATCAATAAAGAGGCAGTGAGCGCTTATGGTTGTGGGTGTTTAACTGGTGTTCACTCCTTGAACCCTTACTAAGCCCTGTGAAGTGGGACTATTACCCCTACCACAGATGAGGAGACTAAGGCACAGAGGAGAGGTGACTTTGGCCAAGGTCACATGCTGAGCATGGATTCTAACCCAAGTTTCTGCAGGAGTCAGTGTCCATCAGCTCAGGCCCAGAGGTCAAGTCCATTGTTCTGGCTTATATCCATTTCTAAATAATTCCAGAGCCAAGAGCCTGCCGCCCGTTTCTGCACACACTCCACAACCACCACCACCTTCACCCCCCACCAAGGAAGAGGTTCTGCCTATTTGGACCAATTGGAGAGAAAGACAAATGGACAGATGAATGGACAGACCATGCAGAGGCACATGTTCCCTCCTCTGGCAACTCCAGCACCTCTTCTGCTTAACTGTAGTGAGGTAGGTCTGAGGTGACCTCTCCAGACTGGGAGCTGCTTCAGGGAGGCCCTGGGGCTAATTTTCCACCCTCTTTCTCCCACAAATACCCACCAATCTCCAGCTCTGGGCCAGGCCTAGGGACACAGAGCGGACAGGCCTGGGCCTGCCCTTGTGGAGCTCAGCATCTATAGGAGCAACAGATGCAGCCAGAGCCCTCAAGGCTGTGATCGTGGGAGTCTCTGAAGGCTGAGGAAGCCCAGAAATGAGGGTGGGGCATTCAAGGAAGCTTTCTGGAAAAGATGGCAGTGAGTTGAGCACAAGATGGAGAAAGAAGCCCGAGAAAAGGAAAGAGTATGAGCAAAGGGCTAGAAGCATGGCACCATAGTGAGGAGAAGGCACAAGCCATAGGGTAGGGCAGGAAGACAGAGGCTCTGGAAGGCCTGCTAAGTGGAGGGGTAAGGAAGGCGGGCTAGCTGGCTGGGGAGCTCAGGAAGGCTGGAGGCATTGGCCCTATTAGACTTAATAACAACATTAACAACCACCCCATCACCACCAAGAAAATACCACTTCAGGTTATCTAAAATGATGACTAATTATTTCATTCTGTCCTCTCACTGGACTTGAGAGGCAGGCACTCTTATTTGCATTTGACAGATAAAGAAGTGAAGACAGGAACCTCGTCTGCTCCTCCCAGGAGCCTGGGAGAAGGCAGAAATGCTTTCTGCAAGAGCAACCTCACCAAACCTTTCTCCTCTTCCGGCTGTGACTGAGATCCCCACTTCTCCAAAGGTTGTCCCTGTGTCTTCAAGGTCTTTCTGTTCCAGGCCACCTCACTTGGCCCAGGCCAACATATTTCTGACTCCTAAGTGGTGGTGGTGGCCTCTCCACTGTGCCTTGGGGAAACAGAATTGGGTTGGGAGGACGCTAAGCTGGATGGAGCCCGAAGCAGGGCTGGTGACCAATGTGGGGAACTTTGGCATAGTTGGGGAGGGGAGCTTGAGGCTGAAGTGAGAAGGAAGCTGGAGGCTGAAAGGGAGTGTCAGGCAGCCTGAAGCCACCCCATTCTCCCCTTCTCTCCCACCTCCCTGTTTTAATCTGCCTGGAAGCTGCTACCTTAGTGCATAATGGGTAGCACCGGGTGGAACTGGGGGATCCTCAGTCCCCACTAGGGATAGAAAACCCCCCACCTCCTGCCCTGTCTCCAGTCAGGGTGAGACAGTGAAGGCGGGGCAAGGACGTCACTCGGGGAACAGCCTGGAGTCAGAGATTGTTTTTACTCCCTGCTCCACTATTCAGGGGGAACTTTATTTATTTACTTACTTACTTATTTTCAGGAGAGAATTTTAACTCAGCAGATGAGGCAACGTGTCTATGGGGACCTGTAGCTTCCAAAACGATGTAACCATGCAATTCTTCACTTCTTTAAAATGACTTTTTCTCTTCTCTTTCTCCTTGATTCAAATTGGGCTTGCACTCACTTGCTTTTCTTTCATCCTTCTGCATACCTGCACGACCACTCCCTTAATCTTGAAGCCCTTAGGTCAGCATCGAACAGTCTTATGAACAAAGTCTCAGGTCTGTTGACCACGGAAACAGAGTTTGGGTCAAACTAAAGATAACATCTTGTAGCTCCACACCCATGAACACAGAAGGATCCCAGTGGCATTCCCTTGAAACTAGACAGAACTAAACCATGACTGATATCAGGACCTTATGCAATGATCAACTGCCTCCTACCCTAGCCTCTACCAAAATCAGTAGAGCCCACGACCCCAACTCACTTAGCTACCATGACTAATGAGTTTTCCCCTATATTACCTATCCTTTAGATGCAATTGGGGAGTCTTTGAGCACTAGCTCACCTGCGTCTTCAGGCTTGGCGCCATTTCTTTAAATAAACCTCTACTTTCTTTACTACAATCCCCATCTGTGTCTCCTTTGGCTTTGATGCGTGCAGGTAAAATGAACCCCTTGATTTCAGTAACAGTAGCCAGTCTAAATTGCAAATATAATTGTGACTCTTCTTCCAAAGAGTCCCCCTTAGCCACACATAAAGTCATGTGGCATGGGGTGAGGTGGCATGGCCTAGGACAGCATGGCCTTCAAGGGTTTTGAAAGTAGACAACCTGAACACAAGCTTCAGCTCAGCAATTCAAGCTGGAGAAACCTGGGAAGGTTTTTTAACCTCTATGCACTTTAGTTTCCTTATCGATGAAATGGGATTGACAAAGAAATGGGAGATAATGAATAACTCTACCTCCCAGGGCTTCTGTGAAGAACAACTGAGACAATGTAAGCACAATAAAAAGTACTTGGGAGATGTTAGCAATTGTTATCTTTTTCTTTCTAAGATTATGTATTTCCATCATCTCTTATCAAGCAGCACCCTTTTTATAATGAAATAACTTTAAAAATTTGAGTGCACCATAATTAACTTTATAAGATTAAGTGCACATATCCACTTCTATGGGGCAAACTACAACACTCACATATGTGCAAAGGACAATTGTATGAGAATATCCATTGTCTGACTAGCAAGACACTGAGAACCACCTCAATGTCCATCAAGGAGGCTGAATAAATAGTGGTTTCTACATCAGGTGGTATATCATACATCAGGGCAAGTGTGGACCACAGCAACAAGTGTATGGAAGGCTGAATCTCAGAAACTGAGTGAGAACGATTAATGCTGTGTGACTTCATTGGTATAAAAATTTTAAAGTAAGAACAAACTACGTATTTTTTAGACTTACACGTATTCAGCAAAAGAATAAAAACAGTTAGGAAAACGACCAAAATTCAGGATGGCGATTATCTCTGTAGAGAGAAAGGGGGAGAGGGTCCAGAGAAGCTTCATTCAATAGTCTCTGTCATGGTTCATTTCTTTAAAAGAATATGAAATAAATGGGGCACAATGTTAATATCTAAAAAAGCTGGGTGGCAAGGACATGGAGTTCATTTTGTTATTTGCTATATTTTTCCAAAGGCTTAAAATATTTTATAATTTTTAAAGTGCAGATTTAAAGCTCAGTTTGTTCACCACAGACCTTCATACACATAGCCGAGCCCAGAGCAAGCAAGCCTTGGAGGTGTTTGTTGAATAACTGAATAAGTGTTCATGGTGAAGGTGGTACTGTTTTGCCCCTGCTCTGCTCAGACCCCACCAGGATGGCACTGACCAGGGGTGGAGGCAGAGGCAGATGGACCTGTGTAGCCTCAAAGAAAAGTGGTACCTGGAAAGCATGCAGGGGGCCAGGTATGGTTCGGTATGAGGAAGACCCGCCAGTGCCAGAAGAGTGAGCTCACTGCCCTGGAGATCTTTGAGGGGCCAGAGGAATTTGGAGTTGTTGAGAGGACTCAGGCTAGGATTTGAGCATGCAAGGAAGAGGGATGAATGTGGTTTCTGGCCTGGGAGTTCAGGATTCTTTGATAGGTGCCCTGCTCCACCTGCCTTTTGACCTGGAAACCACTTTTCTGGGCCCAGTGGGGTGGCACTCAATCAAAGCTGGGCAGAAGAGACTTAACCGGGCTCTAGACTTCCAATGACCAGCCCAGAGCAAGAAAGGAGCAGCCAGTCAGCCTCCCTGTATTTTCCAAAGTAGGGACTAGAAGTCTAGGGAGGATGAAGGACTTGGCGAAAGTCAATACAACAAAAATGGTCATGACAAGATTCACCAGGCAACCCTCTTGAAGGCCAGGGTGTCCCCCAGCCACCCAACTTCCAAGCGCTCAGCCCAGAATGCACACTCAGGCCCCGTGAAGGCCTCCAGTTGACAGCTGGCACCAGCCTCGTCATCTCCCTGTTCATGTTAGCCCTGAGGCCCTTGGCAAATATTGTCCCTGGTGGTGAGGCTCCAGTCAGGGCTGGCACCCCTCCCAGTTCACCTGGGCCGGATCTCCACCCAGCAACCTCCCAGCAGTCCGGCCTCCCAGCAGCCATCCCCTATCCACTGGGGCCTAAGAAAGGCAATAAGTTGTACCTTGTCTCCTAGCGGTTAGCAGCTGTCGCTGCTACAGGGGCAGCATAGGGACCCTACAGAGTTCCTCAGTGGGGTTAGGGTGGGGGTGGACAGAGGAGCCATGCCGAAAGTGGCAACACCCACCTTTATTACCCGGTTCCTGCTGTACCCAATGGGCCTGGCCAGTTCATTTCTTAGCCTTTTAACTCCTCCAAATATCTCTGAAGATAAGGCAGTGTGGCCTGCGGGTGGGGGGCTCTGGTATCAGATGGAGCTGGTTCAAAACCCAGGCCCACCTCTCACCTCCTGGGTGACCTAAAAGAAGTCACTCAAGAGCTATGAACTATGCCTCAGTTTCCTCATCTGTAATGGAGGTGATAATAATAGAGTCCACCCGCAGGTGTAGACGTCACTAGGGGAGGAAGGCGGCTCTGAATGTAGTGATGGCCTGTTACTACAGATGCGTGAAGAAAGTTGGAACCCAGAGGGGAGTGACGACCCAGGGTCTCCAGCGCCTCCACGCTCCTTCAGCGAGTTTCTGCAACCCCCTACCCGGCTCCCGGCGGCGGCAGCACCCAGAGGCGAGCAGAATGGGGGGCGTTGTGCCGCCCCGGCAGGGGGCTGG
>NW_006441955.1:4188965-4209187 GCF_000325575.1 Pteropus alecto
CGCGCAGTGGAGCCACAGTCGCCACCCGCATGCGGATTGCGCCCCAACTCTCGGCTCCGACAGGTGAGAGCCCCCGGCGGCCCATGCCCCAGGACCCTATGTGCGCAGCCCCCAGGGACCCGGAGCTCGCTCCTTCCTCACACAGCCCCACCTATTTGGGGCCAGAAAGTTCTTCTGTGCTAGATCTGAGGTCCACTTGCCTGTCACTCTCCCCTCCTCCACTGCTCCTGCCTCGCAGTGGCCCCCACCTGAGCCCTTCATCATCCTACTGCATTCATTGGTGGGGGGCATTCAGGCAGAGAAAGTCCCGGCCTCCAGAGTAAGGCTTGGATTTTAATCCCACCCACTTGCCACTGTGTGACTGTGTTTGAGGAGACAAAAAAAAGCAGAAAATAACGTGGCAGTTTACTACTCCCTGCAAACCAGCAGGTCACACTTGCCTTCTCGATAATCCCCGTAAATGACATTTTACAGATGGAGAAACTGAGGCACAGAGTTCATATGACTTGCTCAAGGCCACTCACCCAGTAAATGGCAAGTTGTGATTGGAACTCAAAGCTTACACTCTTACCACTTGCCCCCCTTAGTCCCCTTCCTCCTGAATACCCAGTGCCTATGTGGGCATCATCTATAACACTCCTTGGTTGCCCATTGTGTGCCCAGCCCTGAGGTATGTCTAGGTCCAAGGGTGAAGCCCATCTGGTCTCCTGGCAGAAAGAACCACTGGCCCATGAGGAGTTAACTAGCCACCACCCCTAGGGCCCAATGCTCTTAACCATGACTCATCAGAGCACGTGGCTGCCATTAGAGCTGTCCCTTCACAAAGGCAGGGGACAGAAGGAGGAGGGACTCCAGTGCCCATGGATTAGCTCTGAGCTCCAGGATGTTAGAAGAGGAAACAGGAGGAACTTGCAGAAGCAGGTGGGAAAAGAGCTTAGACTAGGTCCCTGGAGAACCAGGCAGATAGGACCTGGTGGCAGAGGGGAGAGCTTTAGGGGATTACTGTTTCGATCTAAATAGCCTACCTGGAAAGGTAGTGAGTTCTTTTCCTACCCACAGGTGAGCAGAGGCCAGATGCTCACTTGCAAGGATCATCCCACCTCTGGGATTCTCAGATATAGGCGTAGAAAAGATAATTAACTATAAGGAATAGGCTATGATAACAATTCACCATCAACTATAGAAATCCAGATAAGGGAAAATGCTACATAGGCTGGAGGGGTCTGGGGAAGGTGGGTACACAGTTGAGCCGTAAAGTTTATATTATGCATATACAATGAAGTCATGGAAAGGGTGCACCATATGGGAGAACAGCATGGATTAAAGCATGGAGGTGGGCAAAAGCACCCTCGTGACAGCTGGAATTCACAGAGCTGGTGAGAAGATCAGCAACGTTTGTAAACAGTAACCTGAGTGATGAGGCTGGGGGCTATGCACTTTCAAATCTCTAGGTATTTGCACATGCCGTTATCTCTGCCTGGAACACACCTTTCTCCTTTGTCACTTATTATTTATTCATTTAACTACCGGTCAATCCAGGAAATTGCAATTAAAATGCTTCTTTAAAAAACAACAACAACAACAAATTTACCAATGTAAAATTACCAGGGTCCTCCTAGAACCTTGGGAGGGACCAGGTTCTGAAGCTTTATGCTACATTAACTTCAAGGTAAATCTTTACTCCATTTGACCAACACTTTTTAAGAACCTGCCATATGCCAAAACTCCCACTCACCCTGCAGG
Source organism: Pteropus alecto (assembly GCF_000325575.1). Taxonomy (NCBI): domain Eukaryota; kingdom Metazoa; phylum Chordata; class Mammalia; order Chiroptera; family Pteropodidae; genus Pteropus; species Pteropus alecto. The sequence goes on from NW_006441955.1 coordinate 4,190,709, forward strand.
TTTCAGTTCAGAAGCTGCCTCTTCCAGGAAACCCTCCCACCCTGGCTGTGTCAGAGGCCTCCTGGGCACACATTGCCCGAGCCCCTTTATCATCCTGGGCTGATACGGTCTGTTTTTGGTAGTGGTGGAGTGAGGTTTGTACGTGACTGTCTCTGCCATCAGACTGGGAGCTTCTGGAGGGCAGGCCTGGCCAGACATCTCTGTGTTAGTGCCTGATTAATCACTAAACACTAACACTGAGCCCAGCACTTTACCATTTCCCTCAGAGTAATGATTACAATGACTGATGTTCATCAAAGGCTTATTATGTGCCACAGATGTTAAGTGTAAAACAAACATCTCATTTAATGCTCACTTTTAACCACCTTCCTGAGCCTCAGTTTCCTCATCAATAAAATAGAAATAATAATATTGCCTATTACAAAGTGCCATGAGGATCAAGATTCGTGTATGTAAAATGTGCAGAATAGTGCATGGCATGTAGCACAGTGCTGTGTAGGTGCTCTGATGGTGGCGGCAGTGGTGGTGAGGTAGATGCTATTATTCCCCTCCTTTTACAGATGACAACTGAGGCTCAGCAAGATAAGCAGCCAATCTGTCTTTGGAGCTGGAACTCTCCCCACACCACAACACTGGCAGTGATGCTGGCGCCACTCACATGGTGAGTCAGAGCATCCAAGTGGCCCATCCCTCAAAAGGCTCCACCAAGCAGTTTCTAGCCCCCAGGAGCTCTGGCCCAGTCCCAATCCTGGGGAGCCTATGAGTCACCATTATTTCCACCTCCCAATCTAGATGACCCTGCTCAGGTCCCCTGCCCATCTCCACCTTGAGCCGACAGGAGAGCATCATGAGTCCCAGATTCCTTCCTCCCCTTCCTGGGGACCTGTTTCCTGGTGCTTTGTGCCTGGGAGATACCAGGGCTGCTTTCCCCCCTCATTTTCTCCCCAACCTGCAAGAACATATCACTGGGCTCACCGAATATTTCAGTGGCCGTGAAGACCTCATGGACTGCTTTCACCTGTACTACCTGTCAGCTTAAGAAGGCCCTCAATAAATATCTGTTTAGTAAAACCTCCTCAAAATTCTCCAGAAAGCTCCATAGTAGCTTTCTCTCCCATCCTATAGATGAGGAAAACTAGGCTTGGACCAAGTATGACTTGAACTCGGGTCTAGCCATAGCATAAGGGCAGGTCTTGAATCTTTATCCTATAGGAAAAGTGTATGGATATAGGGGTCACAGAAATGGGGGTGTGAGCATGTGAAAGTGATGCGATTGTTGCTGAAAGAGCTTAAGCTCAGTGAAGTCAGTGCTGCCTCTTCTCTGAACCTCAGCCTTTCCCATCTGTAAACCTGGGATAAAAGTCCCAGTCTCTCAGGGACACTCTGAGGCTTATTAAGCATGACTCCTTGACCTCTCGTCCCATTTCCCCTTCTCAGTCCCCTCCTCCAGTCCTTTCCCTGGCATGAAGCATCCTTGCCCCCACGCCCCCTGTCTCTACCAGAGCATCCTGAGTCCTGGATCCCAGAACTACCCCTCTTAGACTCCAGAGCCCTTTTACCCATAAAGCAGGTTGTTTTTAAGTGAGCGAGCCCCGCCCAGCAGGTTACAGGCTTGGATTCATTAATAATTCACAAGTAAACGGGCCCATCAGCAAAGGGCCCTTGAAGAGGGTTGTAACAGTCATGGTTCTTAAATATTCCCTGGAGAGGAGCCCTTAGGAAGGACCTAGGCCAGCTCCTTGGGCTGGCCTCCTTCTGCCCCATGGACTCTGATCCCCACCAGCTGTGGAACCTTGGGCAAGTTACTGCCCCACTTTGGCCCTTGGTTCCCATCTTCCTGACCAATGTAAAAAGGAGAAAAGGTTGGACCAGGAGTTCAAGGGCCTTCCTTGCTCTGATGTTCTCAGTTCTGGGATCTGAGCTCTTTTACCAAAGTCTGGTCTCCAAAAGCTGCCAAGGGTGGGTCTAAGGAAGGAGCCCCAGTCAGGTACAAGAAACCAAGAACAGTTTGACTAGAAAGAAGAGGCAGAGATCTAATGAGGGGTTTCTGGTATTGAGTGGCATCCTGCTGGGGCTTAAAACTCAGGCTGCAGAGCCAGGATCTGGCTGGACTCCTGGCCCTACCACATTCTAGCTATGAAGCCCCAAGCGAGTCACTAGCTTGAGGCAGGGCAAGGGAGTGGTTGAGAGAGCAGCTTTGCAAGCCAGGGCTTGCATCCCAGCTCTGACACCCTGCACCAGTGACTGCATCTGTGAAATGGGGATGTTGATGGCACCAACCTCACTGGTTTGTTGCAAGGATTAAATGAGGTGATACACATAAAGCATTTGGAACAAAGCGTTATTCTTTGGGCTTCAGTTTCCTCATCTATAAAGCAGGGACAGCAGGATTTTTGTGAGCTTTAAATAAGCAAATGGACCTGAAAGGGTTTTGGAACCATGCCAGGTTATTCAGAAAAGAGGGATTTCCCCTAAGATGTGCACTCAGACCTGGCCATGAGCACAAGGACAGCGCAACATCCATTGGACACCTACTACATAGCTTCAGGGCAGATGTGCTACGTCACACACTGCTGGTGGGAGTAGAAAGTGGCGCCCTCTTTTGCAAGGTCAGTTGGAGTTATGGATCGAAAACCTTAGAAAAGTGACACCCAGGCAGCAAACTTGTCTGAAGAAATAATCACAGACACGGAGATTTATGGTACAAAGATGTTATCAGAGTGTTTTCTATAATAAAGACAGAGCTAGAAATAAGCTAAATGCTCATCCATAAGGAATCTGTTCAATGAATTATAGTGAATCTGTAGGGTAAACTATTCTGCAGATATTTAAATTGTGTTTATAGAGAATTTATTTGCCTGGATTATTGCATGGTCTCCTAACTAGTTTCTCTGCTTCTACCCCTGTCCCCTTATTGTCTTTTCTCCACACAGCACCAGACCCATTGAATCAGCTCACGTTACTCTTCTGTTCAGAATCCTGCACTGGCTCCCCATGATGCTGAATACACAAGCTAAGGCCTTTACATGGCCACAAGTTCCTGCATGACCTGCACCCCCATATATCATTCTGGCATCACCTCCCTTTCTTCTCTCTCATATTCAGCCACACTGGCCTCCTTGCTCTTCTCCAAAGACATTAGCACACCCCCACCTCAGGCCCTTCGCATCTGCTGTTCCCTCTGCCCGAGATGCTCTTCCCACAGACACTCACTTGATTACCCCCTCGCCTCCTTCAGATCACAGCTCAAATTTCACCTTCTCTGTGAAGGTTTCCCTGACCATTCTCTTTAAAATGGAACCCTCTCCCTCATACTCTGAATTCCTTTCCCTGCATTATTTTTTCCATACATAGCACTTGATATCTGACGTCCTGTATATTTTTATTATTCATTTATTCTCTGTCTCTCCCCATTAAATTCTACACTCCACAAGGATAGGGATTTTTTTTTTTTTTCAGTTTTGTTCTCTAATATATTTCCAGTGCTCAGAACAGTGCCTGGCACATAGTAGGTACTCAGTCAATGTTTGCTGCATGAATGAGTTTTCTAGAAGATGGGAAAATATATATTTTTTAAACAGAATATAAAATTAGTACAAAAAAAAAAATTTTAAAAACCACCTCAGTGACTATGCATTTGAGAAAACATGAGGAGGCCCTGATTTCCTCGTCAGAACTGGAGAGAAGATCTCCTCGGACAGAGCTGTGGTAGCTTGAAGGAGATGATGCTCGTCAAGTCGGCACACAGTCAAGGGCAGATCTCCTTGTTCTTACAGATCACAGAGACAGCAGGGTGGCAGGGGATGGCGGTGTTCTAGAGGCAAGGGCCCAGTTCAGAGGTTGTCCAGGGGACGGAGGCTGGGGCCAGAGGGATCAGTGGCAAGCGAAGGAGGAGAAGGGTGATGATTTGAGTGCAGTGCTGTGCACTGAGCTTGTGGAGATGTCATCCCCCTTTGACTGGCCTTGTCCTATGCTCAGGGCCAGTGCTTGAATGTGCCCTTCAGTCACCTAGCTATAAAGGAAATACCCACCCACCTATTTTCTTGGCAAGACAGCAGAGTCACCTTCAGTCTGAGGCTTAGATGCTCTATCTGGGGGAGGGTATTTCTTAGCTGGAGCTGAATTCTTACAGGCGTGGGTACTTGCCAGAGCTCATTCTGTGAGGGAATAGGAGAGACACTTGAGGCTGTGGGAAGGAACGAGCAGGGACAGACTTCATCTCATGGGGGAAAAAAGGAGTCAAAATGAATGGAGTGTCTGGCCCAGGTCTCCCTGGACAGGGCATCTGATGTCCCACAAAGTGTCGTAAGTCTTAATATAATTGTCCTGTTGGGGGACATGGGGCAAAACCAGACACTTAGTTGGGCGGGGGAAGGATTTTACCTGAAAGCAACAGATTTCTGCACTGCTGTTCACCTGAGAAAGGCTGATCTTGGGAAAAGAAAGGAAGGCTTTGGCAGTCTTGGGTGAGGAGAGCAATTTCCTCCTCTCTTCTAGGAAGGAGGACGCTGGAAGACATATATTGGGCCTTCCCAGAAGTGGAAGTTCTGCAGGAAGGCTCCTGCCAGGACAGCTGAGGGGCTTGGTGAGGGAGGGAATCATGAAAATCTTCTGTTACTCTTCTCTGCTTCCTACGGTACCTCAAAAGTTACAGCCACATCTTAGTCAAGCTGGTAGGGAATTAGGAGAAGAGTCTCTCTCACCCTTGGGATGGGATGATAAAGCAAAGAGCCTCAGGGACCATTCCCGCATACGCCCTCCAGTCCAGGGTGGTGGTGGTAGTCAGGAAGAGAATGGGGCTGGGGCTGGCAAAGCCACAGTCTCAGGAGAGTTGTGGGTGGCACAGGCCCCCAAGGAATGGAGTATAGAAATTAAATGGAGTCACTATACGGAAGCTGCTAAATTACTAAAATCAGGTAGGTTGAGAAAACTATTCTTGTTTTATCTAGCCTGGGAACTTAAACTTTTGAACCTTCCAGTCCTGCATCAATGCCTGGATGTACATCATACGTACATAACCCTCTGGTTACCCCCTTGAAGGACTAGAGAAAGAATGCTCACATATTCAAACCACCTGACATCCATTATCGACACCACCGGTCGTCTGGAGGATTACTACCTCGGAACAATCCAGACGCTAAGAATGCAGAACTGATTCTTCTCAAAAACATACTTTTTACTCTAAGAACTCGTTGCTTTTCTTTCTTCTTCAGAACACTCTGGGTATTGCCTAGTTGTGTCTCCAGTTTACAACCCCAAAGACCCTTAAATAAATCTTAATCATTTATTTCCAGCAGAGCTTCCAAACTCTTTCTGAGTTTGTTTGACAGCTTCCGGAGGACGCCATGAGGGACTAGTTCCCAGATTCAGGGTGTCAACAGCAGTTGGAGGGCTCTCAGTGAGATAGGCCAGGGTGCACCAAGTAAATCATAATTTGGGTACTTCATGAAACTATGCCTTTATTTTAAGGCCTGCCAAGTGGCCATATCTATGCTACAACACCCCCTACTCCTACTTGTTTTTAGAGAACTTTTTCTCCTTCCCTTCTGGCCAGCTCCATTGGATAAATGGGAGGTGCATCTTCTTACTCGACCCTACCTCTCGGGACACAGTGATTGGTTGAAGGAAGTGCCAATTGAAATATTTCCCTGAGCTTTATCAAACTAGTAGTGGTGGAGAAGCCCCTTCCTCTCCTGTCTAAAGTCACACTGCCAGAAACCCCCAGAGTCATGATTCAAAATCAGCCTGTGTGGCTCCAGGGTACTTTTCACTGGTTTGTCTTCCTGTACTTGGACTTGAGCTTGGAGCTGCTGGTAGCCATGCCTTACAATGAGTGCAGAAGTAGGTGAGCATTAGGAGAGAATGGAGCTGACCACAGAGAGAAATTGAGTTGGGAGGCAGACATTTTCAGGAGAAGCACAAAGGCACTTAAGCAACTCAAGTCACAGATCTGAAGGTATTTCAGGAAATGTGGCATACGGGCAGAACTGAAATTGCAACCTAAATAATCTATTTCTCATTGACCTCAAGAAAGGACCAAAAATGTCTCAACTCAGAATCCTTCCATCACTGATAAAAAGGACAAAGGTTACTTGGAGGTGTTCCATGGTATCCTCACCAGGGACTGAGGATCTGAGAGGCTGCAATGTGCCCCCCACACCAGAGCCCTCTCCTACCCCGTACAGCTGCCCTCAGCAACAGGGGATATTTCAGAATCCTGGGAGCAGAAACTTCATTCAACATCTTAGAAACTTCAACATTGTAGAAACTTGAAATTTAAAATCACAAGTCTGGTAATCACAAATGCCTCAACTTGCCGATCTGAGAATCTTGGAAGTAAAAACTCAGCACTGGCCTCAAGTCCAGATCCAGTCCCAGGCAAGAGACCCCAAAGCTGCCCAAAGATTCCAGTCACCAACCTAGAAACACCCTACCCAAAAGCATCTGAGAGCTCCTTGATTTCAGTCTCAAACCAAGAGCAGGAATTCTGTCACCAGTAGCCCTAGCTGTCTGCAGCCTCTTGGCAGGGCCCCTCCATTCCCAGGGAGGCCCCTCTCCCACAGCAGCTCTGCCACTGAATTACTCTCTCAAAAGCAATATGCCTGCCCATACTTCCCACTTTGTTCCTGGTGCTATCTCCTACAGGAGCATCCATGAGTGGGGCTGCTGATACGGCTGGGAAGGGGCCCTATTTGTAGGCGGAGTAGGTGGTAGTTCCCATTGCATAAGATGGGTAAGATCATTTCCCTCTTCCAACAGATCCCGGCTACCTAATCCTGGTGACTGGAATCCCACAATTGGCTCCCAAACCTCTCAGAATCCCCTCTGTTCAATGCAAATACCTCTGAGGAATTTCACCTCATACCAGTGCAAGAAGGAAGTGAACTCACATTTCCTGAACACTGAATATGTCTCCATGGCCGTCAGGTCTGTTGCTAACGTGACTTCACTAGGTCTTCCCACTTCTCAGTTAGCAGCTGAGTAAACTGAGGCTCACATAGATCAAGTAACTGAATCAAGGTCATAGAGCCAGCAAGTGGCAGAGCAGGGGCTGAGTGTTCTCCCTTCGCCCTTTAGCCAGGCTGTGAGAGAAAAGGTAGTGTGGTGGGTAAGGGGTGAGGGTAAAGAAGTCACAGGTCCTGAGCTGGGAGAATGGAGACATGGGTTTGTGCCTCACGTGAGACCCGGTGGGGGCAAAGAATTCTCTGCGTATTTGTATCCAGCAAGTTCCCTGAAGTATAAAGGCACATGTGTTCAGGCCCTCACATGCACTCCCTCACACAGGCCCACAGGGGATGCGGAGGTCTCTACTTGGCCAGAGTCTCCCTTCTCCGTCCCCTCCTCACTGTCTCTTACCTCTCTCTGGTCATTCGTGATTCTGGGTCTGGTCTCCCAGCCTGTCCATTCACTTTTCAGTTCTTCCTTCTTAGCGTCTTTCCCCCATTCCCTCCATCCTAATCCACACCTTAGCATCTGTCCTAGATCACCACACCAGTCTCCCCTCTGGTCCCTCTGCCTTCCTCCACACTATGACATCAGCAATGTAGAAACATGTGAAACTCAGAAGGCTCCTACAGCACAGAGCACAACTGGGTTCTCACAGGCAGGGCAGGCCCCGGCGAGAAACCCTTCGGATCGCAGCTACTCCTCACCACCCCAGCCAAGGGATCTCACCTTCCTCAGCAATCATCCCCCACCCCACCCCCACCCCCCGTGTCCTCCTTAAAACTGAAGCACACTCTAAGCCCCATTCTGTGCTGGGTCTAGGGACATGGGGGCCCATGTGTAGTGTGGAGAGAGAAAAGGGTGACCGTGGCCCATTGTTGAAATCTGCTGTCCCCTAAATCCTTTCTCTGTGGGGTAGCAGGGTCATACTTAAATATGTAAATCACGCTCCCTAACGCCCTCTAGTGGCTTCCCCAAACACATGCAATCCAAACTCTGCCCTGTTTGGGCAACCTGCCTTTCATCAGGCACTAAATCTCAACAATTTCTCCCATTTTCTGCACCTCAGACTCACCTCAGGCTTTGACATGAGTTGGCCTCTCTGCTAGGAATACTTTGGTCATGGTTGATTTTACTGTCCATCAAATCACCCTATTTTAAGCCTTACACAGCATCGATATCTGGTGTTATTTGCCTACTAGTTTAGTCTGTCTTTCCCACTAGAACATGGTCTCCCAGCAGCAGGGACTTGTATGTCTGAAGTAACACCATATCTGCAGCACCCAGTACAGTTGCCTACAACATAGTATGTGCTCAGCAATGTTTGTCAAAAGACTGAATGAGAGCCATGAGAGGGAAGCAAAGATGCTGGGACCCTGGAAGCCCCTGAGCCTGACTGAAGGTTGGAGTCAGAAAGAGGTCACCTGACATCAAGTGTTACGGGGTGAGTATTAGGAGTGGAGGTTGGTATTCCAGGCAGAGGCAACCCTGAGCAGCCCAGCACAGCTGTGAGAGCACTACAAAGCCAGATGGTATTGCTGGACCAGAGTGAGGGTCAAAGAGCGATGGGAAATGGACCACAGGCTGCCCCCCAAAAAACCTTAAACTGCACCATCTAGGCGATAGAGAGCCACGGAAAGGTTTTGAAGCAGAAAAATGGCATGGTCTGCTTTCGAAGAGACTACTAGACCGAAGGATGTATGGAAAGGAAAAGACTGCAGAAACTGGGAAAGTTAGGGACTGTTGCAATCATCCAAGGGGAGCGAACAGCTTTGAGAGACATCCAGGAGATAAAATCAGCAGAACTTGGAGACTGAGGTGGAGGTGAGGGAGGGAGGTGAGAGGGGTGACTCCCAGGTTCCGGGCTTAGGCAACTGGGCGGATGACTGTGCCATTCTGAGATGGAGACACAGGAGGAGGAACAGGTTTGGGGGTGAAATGTGAAGTTTGATTTGGGGCTTGCCTAATATGAGGTGCTCCTAGGACAGTCAGATGGAGGTGTTGGGAGGGCAGTTGGATTGTCCTTCTCTAGGGGGTAGTAGGGCAAACTTGAGGTCAAGGCTGCCCTCTCTCCCCTCTCTCATGGGAATACTTCTGGAGAGACCAACTCGTCCAGGAGGTGGGGACAACTGGAGAGGTGGAGGTGACACACAGGAGGCAAAAAGACACAGCGCTGAAGAGTTGACCTTGGAGGATCCGTGGCACATATAATTCCTCCATGGACTAGCACTGGGACCCAGGATTTACCCTCACACTGTTGTCCCTAGATAGGGACCACTCCTCAGGGGGATAGTGTGCCTGCTCTCACCTGTCGGGGCACACAGGGTGCCCATCTCTCTGCTCGCACAGCGCTGGAGAGGACTAGGTGCGTGAGCGGCACCATCACGGAGGGGAGAAGCGGCTTTCCAGACCTGACTCCCAGCTCACCTGAGTTGCCCTCGCAGGCGGCCCATAGGTTACAGCACGGTAAGCAGGGCTGGGGTGAGACCAGGATGCTGGGCCTCAGCCCTTCTGGGACCATAACATGTGAGCAGGGCTTCATGCAGTTGTGGGAGGCGCTGGGCTGCTCCTCCCAGGCTCTCTGGCCGTTACCCCTGCGCCCAACAGCCCGCACACTGCTGTCTCCAGCTGTGCTCTCTCGGCTGCCCCTTCCGTCGGCTGTTCCCCACCTGTCCCTCCGTCCCATCTGCACCCCTCGCGGAGTTCCCGTCCCGCCTGGTACCTGCGGTCCCTTTTCCCGGGGGCCGCTCCCTTCCAGGCGGTCAGAAAGGCCATGGATGCTGGCTGGAATCGGAGGGGGGCGCGGGCGGCCCCTCGTGGCGGCGGCGGCGGTAGCGGCAGCTCAGCTCGGGTGGCAGCACCTGGCCAGGGCGGGCAGGCCGGGCAGGACCGGAGGCTCCTCCCCGCCCCAGCCTGGCCAGGCGCCTTCCTGTCTGGCAAGGGCGTCGGTGTCCCCTCCCCCGAGCAGACCTGGGGTCCCAGGCCAAGACCACTCCCGTCCAGAGCCGTCAAGAACCATGATTAGTCACAAGGAGAAACTGAGGCTCAGGACACCCAGGGATTTGTTCAAGGTCACACATAGGGTCAGTGGCAGCACCAGGACCTACCCCAAGCCTCTCTGATCTTAGTCTAGGGCTTGTCCTCCATACATGGCTGAGGTGTCTCCAAAGCCTTTCTCTCCTAAGTACAGAATCTGCCTTGCCAGGGCTGCACCTGAGTGGAGTTGGGGGCAGAGCAGGAGAGGCTGGGAGCAGTCACGGGAGCAGAGAGGTGGGCGAAGCTGCCTGGGCCTGAGAGAGGAGGCTGCTGGCTAAGCAAAGGCACTGGGACATGACCCTGTTCACATATTTCTGATTCCCAGCACCCCTGCAGGAGCTGAAGGAGCCACAAACTGTCTCTAGTAAGAAATTTCTTTGAAACCCCAGATTTTGCCTTAGGTCATGTGCATTTAAGTTTTATTTTAAATAACTACTAACAAGTAGAAGAATCCTCTCCGGAGCAAAGTGAGCCCCTGGCAGTCCTGCAGGCTTCCGTGGGAGGCTCACCTAAGGAGGAAGAGCAGGAGAGCATCTCAAGGAGTTATTTGAGAGGGATCACTCCGGCTCCAGCATAAAGGATGGATTCAGGGACCCCTGGAGACTTCCCTCAGTGAGAGAGAAGGAGGGTTGAACACACGGCAGGGGCAGGGTGGCTAAGGGACCACTTGTCTCCTTTTGGGCTGTGTCTGTATCTTAGATACTTGTGCAACACAAATCATGTGTCTAATAAATGGTGACCGATTCTGATGAGTCTGAGACATTTTCTAATGTGCCAAGCCCTAACAGGTGTTTTACACAAATTTGTATTTAATTTCGTCTTATTAAATACTCACCCCTGTTTTTACAGCTGATAAACTGAGGTCCAAAACTGACTTCCCTGAGACCAAGCTGTGGAGCCAGGTCTTACGCCCAGCTCTTTGTGCCCCCTTTGGGACTTTCCCCCAGGACCTTGTCTGTGGCGGGGAGGTGGGCTAGGCATGGAGTGGGAGGCCCGGGCAGAAGACAGAACTCTCGAGGACTATTGGGGTAGTTTCTCTCACTTTTCCTTGGTAAGCAGCAGAGAGAATACAACCTTTCCCCTTTTCTCTGAGCGACTCATGTCATGGTCTTGGCAGATCAACAAGGACCCAAGAATGCTGCCTATCTGACCACAAAGCTAGAACTTCCAGATCTGGAAATTCCAGTTACAGTGCACCCAGGGGCCCAAACCCCTCAGCCCAGAGCCTTGTCCAGCTTGGCAGCATTGGGCCCTGCAGATAGCCAACTTCTTGGGCTCACAAGCATGGCTATCACAGGGACTCAAAAGCCTGGTGTCCTATAGGCCCAGAGCCCAGTCTAATACCAGGTAGGATTAAAGTCCCATCGATCCTCTGAGCCACACAGCCAACACCACTTTCTCCAGAAAGTCCTCCTATATTTGTCCAATGGAGGAATCACTCCCTCATCAGAGATTACATTTTTATCTGTCTCACAGCATTTAGCCCTACATATTTTTCGATCCCTATATTAATCATCAGTGCCCATATTAGTTTCGCTCTTCAGATTTCTATCTGAAGGTACAGAGAACGTCTTGCATCTACGGCTTCCACAGAGCCTAGCACCACTGCTGCGCATAGCAGGTGCCCACTGTTGAGTAAATGAAGAAGGAACTAAAACTTATCAAGTTTTGATTGGTGGCAGGCATTATGCTGAGTACCTTTGCATACACTACCTCTAATCTGGACTGACTCTGTTTTGAGAATATTTGAGTCAGAAGTTTCAAAATGTTCCTGAGATCAGATCAGGAGCTGCGACTCAGTTCCAGGGTTCTCAAACTTCAAAGCTTGTTTCCTGTTCTTCTTCCCCCTTTCTCCTTCATCTTCATCATGATCTTCCTCTTCATTCTCACCATCATTTGCTTAAAACTATGTTAGGCATTTTTCTAAATCCTTCATTTTTCCTTCTCAAAACAGCCCTATCAGGTAGGCCCTTTTACAACCCCGATTTCTATAGCTGAGATGGTGAGGCAGAGAATTAAGTAATTTGCTTAAGATCATAAAGGCTAGTTAAATAGCAGAGCTAGGACTCAACCCAAGCAGATTCAAGTCCGTATCTTAACCCCAGCCCCAGTCTGCCTGCCATGAAAGCTCTTAGAATGCACACAGCATTTATGAACCACTTTCCCAAAGCTTATCTCGTTTTGAATCTCAATAACCCCAAGGTAAAGCAGGTTTAATTCTTTCATTTACTCTGGAGCCAGACTGCCTGGGTTAGAATCTTGGCCTTGCCACTCGATAGCTGCATGTAACTCTAGGCAAGTTACTTACCCTGTGCTTCAGTTTTCTCATCTGTAAATGGGGATAATAACAGCATCTATCGAAAGAGTTGTGAGGACTGAGAGATAAGACAAACAAAACAGAGTACTGCTGGACACACAGTGTGACGTGTGCACCTCCTACTATGTAATAGTTTTATCCAGAATCAGTGAAGGATGATGCGTTCTGTATCAATAAACTTTCAAGATAACTTGTTTATTCCCTTTAATTTAACCATAGACATTTTCCTAAAATGTACTACCTTTTCTGTCTTCTTAAACACAGACATGACAACTCTTAGTAAATACCTGCCGTGGACCAGGAATGAAGACTTTATATCCATCACTTCTAATCCTCACAACATGAATTAACTGTTATCCCCGCTGAGGACCAGAGAGGTTGAGAGATATACCCAAAGTCACGCAGTTAACAAATGGTAGGGCTAGAATTTAGACCCATGTTTATAAGACTCCGAGGTCTAGGTTCTTTCTGCAAGTCCAGGAACCATCTCAGGAAGCTGTGATGAATCAGGGTTTTCTTTGAGAACATTAGTTCTTGCTTAGGACTGATTTGCTGCATTTGATCTCTTGCTGCTCAGTCTCAAAGGGCTGTCTTTAAGGCCAGGTGTGCAAAAGGCAGCATAGGGTGGTGGAAGAGCAGGTCTCAAGAGCTGAGACACCTGGGCTGGGACCTGGCTTGGTCTCTACTAGGTTGGGGGGTCCTTAGTGCCAGGCTCAGAGAAGGTCCTCAATAAGTGTCAGCTACTTTTCCTTGTCTCTTCGTTTCCACAAAATAATCATATACCACAAAGATATTTTGGTTACTGTGGACTGCATATATGACAATGGTCCCATAAGGTTATAATGGAGAACTTCCTATAAGAAATGGAAGGACATGTGATTCAGGAGAAATATTTTTTTCTCCGTTGGAAGCAATATCTGTGGGGCTTGGCACAGATTCTCCCACAGCACCTCAATTTTGAGTGCACAGATGACATCTGTCAGTCAGCCACTAATCTGTTCAGCACAGAGGAGCCTGTCCCCTATCACTACATATTCAAAGGGTGTGGCTTTTTTTTTTTTCCCAGATCCAGCTTGACAGTCTTCAGGATGTACATGGCTGTACATTCTTTGTTGAGGACCTAAGATCTTGTATGAGGACACAGGTCCCCAGGAGCTGCCTTAACAAGTATTAAGTATCACTACCACTTCAGTAGAAGCTTTCTGTGGTAGTGTGGAGCCAGCATGTCCCTGTACTTTGGAAATATTTTCAGGTTGCAATGATGTAAAGCACCGTTAAGCTTTTATTTCTTCCATCAATTCAATGCCAGAGAGAGCCCTTTGTGCCAGATAGGGTCAATGGAACCAAAAACGAAATTTCAAAATCAAATATTGAGTCCTCAGTTCTATACTCCTCCATGTTCAACACCCATTGTGTGTGTGTGTGTGTGTGTGTGTGTGTGTGTGTGTGTGTGAATACCACAAAGTTCCTTATCTGACCACTGTTCCAACTTGTAATAGCCCAAACCACATTGCCATGACAATCTCGTGTTCCTTTCTCTCTCCATCTGTTTCTTATTCCTACTGAGCCTCAGGCCACCTCTCACTCCCTGTTGACAGTCACTATCATGGTGACCTTTGTCCTACCCGGCCAGTTCTCCTCAATGTTTCCAATCAATCCAGCCCACATACCTGTTTATGGAGCAGCATTGACAGCTTTGATGTTCTATTTCTCACCCTGTCAGAAGGGTGCTGGGGGAAGCTTGTGGGACAGTGTTTATAACGTCTATAGTAGTGACAGTAATGTCCTAGGTCTTCACATTCACTCCCCACTCACTCGCTGGCTTACCCAGAGCAACTTCCAGTCCTATAAGCTCCACTCTGGTAAATGCCCTATATCGGTATACCATTTTTCATATTTTATAGCATATTTTTATTGTACCTTTTCTATGTTTAGATACACTTAAATACTTACCACTGTCGTACAGTTGCCTATAGTATTCACTACAGTAACATACTGTACAGGTTTGCAGGTGTGTAGTAAGTAGGCTATGACACCTACGTTTGTGTAAATGCACTGTAATGTTCACACAATGACAAAATTGCCTAATGACAAATTTCTTAGAGTGCATCCCTTTCAAGTGGCACATAATTGTAACTCAGTCCTCTCAATTTCTGACTCTAGAGGAGATGGAAAGGAGAGGCTGAAACTAAGCCTTTAAGTTCTGGGTAACTGAACACATTCTATACACTTACTGAGGTGGGAGAGAAAACTGGGCGGCGAGTGTCTCTGCAAGCACAACCCCTCCCCCCCCATGAGATAACCCTTTATATTATTAAACTGCATATATAACATTGGGCCCTACGTTTCTTACTTGAAAGGAGATGTTTTAAAAAAATCAGTGGCTTTCAAATATTTTATCTTGTGACTCAGCACATAGTCAATAAAAATTCTATTTCATAATTTTGAAAATGCTACTCATTAGCATACTGAAAAATTTACAAATAAAATATGAGATTTGCTTCAAAATAATGAGGGGGAAGTGAGTAGGAATACAGATAACACTGAATGTGCATTGGTAATTACTGAAGCTAATTACTGGTACATAGTTCATTCTACTGTACCACTGTTGACTTTTTTTTATGCCGCTTGATTCACTAAACTGATTTCACTACCACATCAAGCTAGAGTAAAATTTTGTACATTTTTATTTTTATTTTTTTAGGTGAGGCAGCCCTTGGTTGACCTCACAGATTGCAAGGACCTTGTCAGCTTACAATCCTTTATTTTTTTATTTTTTAAGCCTACAGCACCTGGTCTTCCTAGGTGGTCTCCCATCCAAGTACTAACTAGGCCCGACCTTGCTTAGCTTCTGAGATCAGAAGGGATTGGGCTTGTTCAGGGTTGTACATTTTAAAAGGATTTCATACTCTACAATCAGATTAGGGGTATCTCTATTTCCTTCAAGTGGCATTTTCTCAAGATTTGTTTAAAGGGAAAAAACCAGCTTGCATGTTCAAGTCATTACTGATTAAATACCAGTCAGAAATTAAGGTTATGAAGGGAAAGCCTTCTAAGGGGTTAGTTTTTAACCTGAGTGTGATGGGAATCAGTGGCATGTTTTACTGTATGAGCGACAGGGGCAGATTTCGATTCTAGATGAATCTGACTACAGCATGGAGGATGGTTTGGAAACAAATAAAAACAGAAATTGGGGGCAAGGAGATTAGGAAGCTTTGCAACAGCCTAAAAGAGACATGATGAAGACCTGAACTGGGGCAGTGGCGCTGGGAACGAAGAAGACCAATTTGAGATATTTAACATATTTTAAAAAATTGTTAAGACATGCTGATGGTTTGGAGGAGGATGAGTTAGGAAGAAGGCCTGGCATGTATATACTTGGTAAATAATATGATCAATGAAAGGGTGAAATCAGAGCCTAGCAGCTAAGATGCTTCACCGAGAACTCAGAAATTGGGGAATAGTCTGCCTTAGAAGGAGTTAAACTATATTGAGTCCACACACGATGGATGAAAGCAAAGATATGCAAAGGCACCCCAAAAACACATTACACCTATTCAGCCAGCCAAACCAGACTGTCACCTGATTAAACTTATTAATCTAAGAAACATGTTCATCAGAGGGACTGAGGCAGTCCTGGCTGCAGAGAGCAAGGAACCCCAGAGGCATCCAGGCACTGGCAAGGGAGGTATCTTGTTCAACCAACTGTGGGCATTCCAAGCCCTGTGGCAACTTTTACTGGAAACTGGCATTCTGGCCTCTACATCAGTCCCAGTGAACTTGCTTAATGAGAGCTGTTTTATTGATAAAAATCAGGTTTCTAAACCTAAAAGTTAGACGTTGGATCAGGTTGAATTCACTAAAGTAATGAATGCCACTTTTAAATGAGGCCTCATGGGAGACTGCCTTTCCCAGTCACCAGAGCTCTGACCTCAAATGGTGTGTGTGGCTTGTGAGAGCTGTGCTTTCTTTTGACAGTTACCATCTATGCTTTGACTAATGCTAGGAGAATACTGTGTCCTGAAAACACCTCCTCTGGGAAGCCTTCCCCAATCCTCGCAGCTAGAACTATATTCTCTTTCCCCTGATGTCCCAGCACTCCTATCATAATCCTCAGTATGCAATGTTATGAAGTTAACTGTAAGTAGATGTCTATCTCCCCTACTATACCACTGACAGCAAGGCCTTCATACTAGTCTTCTCTTGTTCTAGGCCCAGCACAGTAACCAGAACACAATATACCTTACTAAAGGTGAATGGGAATAATAATGATTTTTCTCACTGTGCATTTCAAAAACTCAGACAGTATAGACGAGGGGTCCCCAAGCCCCAGGCCACAGACTGGTACCAGTTCCTGGGCTGCACAGCAGGTGAGCGGTGGCCAGCAAGCAAAGCTTCATCTGTATCTGCAGCCTCTCCCCTGCACTAGCATCACCACCTCAGCTCCACCTCACATCATCAGGAACTCGATTCTCATAGGAGCATGGGTCCCTGGTGCCAAAAAGGTTGGGGACCACTGGACATAGATTTTTCTCAGAGTAAGAGGTGCACTATAGTGGTACACAAGTATTTTAACATAATTTTTTTTTTTCCACCGGAGCAGAGTGATTGAGCATGAATTCCAGAGCAAGGCTGCCTGGGTTTGAATCCTAGCTCTGGCACTTTTTAGCTCTGTGATCTTGGACAAGTTATTTACCCTTTTTGTACCTCAGCTTTCACACCTGTAAACTAATGATAACAACATCTAACTTAAAAGATTGTTATAGAGATTAAAATGAATCAATATAAAAGTCCTTCAAATAGTACTAGTACATAGTAAGTGCTATCTACTAGCTTGCAATTATTATTTTTTAAAACTCTCTATCAACAAGAAAAATTAGAGGTGCTTTACACTATGAAGCAGAATCCACAGGTCAATTATAGAATGACGAGGTGCTACCCCATTGCAAACTAGATGAGTGGATTTAATAAAACTCACAGGGGAACAAAGAGACTTGGAAGTTAGCCTCTCAAAATGAGATCTCGCAAAGTGAGATCCCTGGGCTAGCAATTTTAGCATCATCTGGGAATCTGTTAGAAATTCAAATTCTTCAGTCCCACTCTATACCTACTGAAATCAAAAACTCAGGGGATGGAGCCTACAATCTACTTTTCCAAGCTCTCCAGGTGATCCTGATACTCGCTAAAGTTTGCAAACCACTCCTTTCTCCTCACTACCTACATCTATCTAATAAGATTCTAAAGCTTGTCGGTTCTTCTAAGTTGGTCCCCTTTGCTCAGGCCTCAGCCACAGCCACATTTTAGGTCCTTAATATCTCACCTGAATGACTCCAATAGGCTTTATCTACTCTCCCTGCCTTACCTGGTTCTTCCTAAAACAACCCTCCAAATTACTACCAATGAGATCTTCCTTACACACAAATACTTTTTTGGCCAAAAAGCTCAACTCTAGTCACATTGAACTATTTCAATACTTACTGCCCGCTAGCACACTACACACTGTCTTTATACATAACCACAGCCTCTGCCAAGAATGCCTTGTCCTCTCATCCGTGACCAAACTCTTTAAAACCTACCCTGTGCCTATGTTTCTATGTATTCTTTCCAGACCTTTGCCGGCACTAATAAATTATTTTTGCTAGCTTTGTGATTTTAAAACTTGTATTTCTTTAATAAAAAGGTTGGTCATCTCTCCTATATACTTATCACTTATGATAATATTAATAAATAATAGTTGAGTGTTTTCATGGGTCAGAAACTATTCTAAATCCTGGTAAGGATTAGATAGGAGAATGAATGGGAAAATTTTTTATAAGATGCTATGTGTTATGGAGTGGGTCTATTTCATTAATCGTCGAGAGCAGAGATTACAGATTATTCTATTTACTATATTTCTCCTTTGGCTTCTCAACTTTAATAGGAATACAGAGTAGGGGTTAAAACTCAGGAACCAGTCTCCTGGGTTGATATTCCTGTCTGCCACTTACTAGCTGCAAAACTGTGGCCCACTTAGGGCACCTCTTCTATAAAATGGAGACAATAGTATCTATATATTACAGGGTTACAGTTGTTATGAGGATTAAATGAACTAATATATGCAAAGTGCTATAGCTCCAGCCTGAATCCATTAATATATGTTGCTTGTTGTTAATTATAATGTACTGTAAGTAAAAATTTTTTT
>NW_006441955.1:4209227-4282402 GCF_000325575.1 Pteropus alecto
TCATGTTTTAGAAACAGAGATACCAGAGTTCAATTCCTGGCTCATCTACTTATTAGCTCTGTGATATAAAGCATGTTATTTTAACTTTTGTTGAGCCTGTTTGCCCATGTCTAAAATAGAGGATAATAATAGTACTACTTAGGGCTTTTGTGAAGAAAACACACATAAGGGCTCTTGTGAAGAAAACACACATAAAGTGCTATGTATAGCACTCCACACATAATGTGCAGTCAATAACTAATAGCTATTTTTCACTATTAATAATAACATAGTTGAGTTTTTAAAATTAAAATAAATACAGTTGACTCTAGGACAATGCAGGGGGCCGGGTAGGGGCACTGACCCCACCATGACACACAGTCAAAAATCTGCATATAACTTAAGCTGGCCTTCTGCATACACGAATTCCCAGCCGCGGCTCAAAAACACAGTTGACCCTTGAACACACGGATTGTAACTGCATGGGTAAACTTGTATTATAAAAAAGCTGTCAAAGTTAAATCCTTCAGAACAATCTTGTGAATTAGGTATTATGATGTTCATTAGATGAGGAAAATGAGGCTCAGGGAGGCTAAATAACTTTCTCAAAGTCATCCTTCTCAAAAATGGTAGATCAGGGATTCAATTCCAGGATTGTATGATTTTTTTTTACACCACAGTGCCCTCCTAGAATCCATGTCATAAATCCTCATTCGACAAATATATGCAAAGCCACCTATGTTTCAGGCACTATCCCTACGTATATACATTTCCTATCTTTCTTTTTCGAAAACGGTGCTTGATAACTAAAAATAATAGTTAACATTTATTAGGTATTCTACACCAGGTATTGTCTCGTGTACTTCATACACACTAATCTGTACTGACTGAACACATGCCCCTCCATGGACACAGCATGGGCATAAGAGCACCATGCAAAACTCCATTTCAAATAGAGTATGTATGGATAGTAAGTTTTATTATTACTTAAAGTTTATTGTTCTCATAGTTACAGGCTACAACTTGGAAGTTTGAAACATAAGAGAAAATTCTGTAAAGAGAAGAACCTGAACAAGAATGTAGAAGATGGTTAAAACTTTGTAAGCAGTGCCACTTGGTTCTCCGGAATATTTATCTGTCCTTTTCAAGCACAGGCTCTGGAGCCAGAGTTAACAACGTAAAATATAATCAATCACAAACCACATTCATCCTACGCAAGTGAGCATGGAGATAGAGATATATATTTATATTTATATAATATATACATACTTTAATATTATATTGGTCCACTGAGTATACATATTTTAACAAAAGATAAGAATCTATGTAATCCAGTTAAACATACACAAGGTTAGGGTACACTTATTACATCAAAAGTTGGTGTTTATAAGTTACAGATATTTAATATTTTCCAGAGATTTTAATTTAAAAAAAAATATTAAAAGCATTTCAAACATCTGTTCATTTTCCCAGTGCAAAATAAGGTTGTTTAAGACAACTTACCTTTCTCCTGAAGTTTAAGGGGAAGAAAAAAACCCAAAACCACTACCTACCACAATTCCCAACACTACCTTCTCAATCGACTTTTACAATACATCCTTAGTCACTGGATAAGTTTATCAAAATTAAAGCCTTGTGGTTATGATTCAGCCCTTGCTTCACATGTATGATTTTTTATGCTGAACTGTTCCAATTTATAAAAGTAGAAAAAAGTTAGCAGTGCAAGGAAGTGGTTTGTTTGTTTTAAACTGCAGCAGTCCAATCGTGTGTGGAGAGAAAAAAAAGCACCATTTCAATATGAAATGAATTGGATATTTTGGAATTTATTCATAGGCTAGGTAATAAGTTATTTTGCTTTACACAGATCAATACCACTTTGACTTTGTGACCACAGAGACTATTAATTAGTTTTTAGGTGTATTTTTCTTTATCTTGGTAAATAGGTATTCAATACATTACCTAAGTCAGTAACTAATGTTAAAAAAAATTAAGATTACAATTTACAGCCTACTTCACAGACTATTTCAAACTCAGCTTGTCTGCTAGGTCAATTTTATAGGAGACAAGCTTTTAACATATGAAGAGATCTGATAACTTGGCAGGTCTCTTCTCTCTAAATTAAAAAAACAAGACTTTTGTTGTTGTTAGCCTGCCAACTTCATAGGCAGAAAACATGAAGAGAATAAACTATTTTAAAACACAAAGATGGACAAAAATCAATAATATGATTTAATGCATGTGACTTTTTTCATTTGTGTTCAGTGAAAGTTTTTACATTTCAAGTAATTGAGCCTTCATTAAAGAAAACAAAAATATATATATACAAAAAATTAAAGTACCTTCCAGTTCTAGCTTGCTAAAGTTTCTTCTGCAAAAGTACAAAAATAAATCTACCATGAACTAAAGAGAGCAGTGCTATAGCAATGGCAGAATGGCTGCCATGTTAAGAGTTCTGCTTACCTTACACTGATGGGTATATTTTAGGTGATAAATTTTCTCCACTGTCTAACACTTAAAATTATGGAGAGCTATCTGTTCATCTATAATTCTTTAAATCCAGAAAAAAAAAATTTAAATATATTTCACGCATGAGGCTTTAGCATTTTTATTTAGGAAAAGATTGAGTCTGAAGCTGTAAAGGTTAATCCTAAAGCATCCCTTCTTCGATAGTGGAGTCTATTTATGCAAAATAGTTTTCCTTGTCTATTAAAAAAAAACAAATTAAACAGTATTTTGATTATATGGAAATACAAACATGCACTTCGAATTAGCCAATCTGCACTATCATAAAAGAAATAGGATGTTCCTTCCTTTCCCCTCCCTCATCCATTTAAATCAGGGAAGAATACTGCAAACTTTAAGAACCCCACTGGCTATCATCAGAGTAACTACAGAATAAGGGTAGCACAGGGGTGAAGCTTTTTCTCTATATTCCAGAAAGCAGAAGCTTGGGTGCTCTAGCTTTACAGTAAAAGTAGCACAGGCAGGCAAAAGCTCACAGTAAATGCACACCAGAACAGGGGCCTAGCTGAAGTTGTCTGACTGGATTGCCGCTTTTACAGCGGGAAAAAAAAGACAAATCTGAAATGGAGTTTTTTAAAAAAACAAAACCTTTTGTCACATTTATAGGAATCTCAAACCTTTTGTATTCCCATGCTCATAGGTAGTTTTGATACACACTGTAAATAGCTTCGGTATTCAGGAAGAAGAGTATTGTATGGTTGACAAAGGACAGGAGAATTCTTCATGCTTCTGAAATCTCGGATTTGCTGAGTGCAATAGCTAATTCTAAGTCTTCTTGCTCCTGCTGATTCAGTCGGGCAAGCCTCTGCTCTTCCTCTCTCTCACTTTCCCTCTTGGCCCATTCAATCATATCCTCTTCAGAGGGATACTGCATTTAAAAGATGAATGGATGAATAAACAGACTGAGTAAAACAAATAAAAAGAATGAAGAATAGTTTTTACAAAGGACATTAACTACTTGTTTCACCTGAAAAACTCTGGGAATAGTCTTATTTATTACTTGTTAATTTTTTTTTTCTGAAAACACATTTGATTATTAAATGTGATTTAATTTAAAAAATTCATGCAATCTACAGATAGAAAGTCTATAAAACTAAACATTAAAACATTATTTTAAAAAAGTATAAATGCTTAAAGTGAATTAGTAGATTTAAAAACAGGACTAGCTAGCCTTTTTATCCATTGGAAAACATCTACTACTTCAAGTTCAGGGAGCATCCTCACATGATAAATCATTTTCAACTTAATCCTACTTGTGATTCTCTACCTCATCCTAACCCTTCAGGTACAGAAACTAGAAAACAAAGAATATGCTGATTTTGCTATACATAAAATAAGAGTACCAGGTTCACTAAACAAGGTGTGAACCAAATCATTTTTTTTTTATACATTATAAAGATTTTGGCAGACACTGAGAACTTTTTGGCCCAGTCTAAATAAAACCTTAACACTGGTAATTAGGTCAGGAAAATATTTTTATCCACCCATAACAGTAATCTTGGCAGGTCCTAAATAAAAAAATTCTACTTGGTTTCACATCCTATCATATAGAAGAATATCATAATAGGATAAATAACATGATGGGATGAAATGAAATAAATTGTCAGGCTTTAAAAAAAATTAAAGCTTTTTTCCTTGGGATTAGAGGGCCTTTTAAACTTTTAATACTTTACAAATCTTTCGTAATGAAAAAAGGAAGACATTTTTATTATGAGGAGCTTTATATTATCCTATATTGAGATTTTGGAATATGAAATAAACAAAATGCCTCAGCTATTGTTCGAGGCTCATTCCAAACAGGTTTTGACTTGCTGAAATCATATTTAAGATATTAAATGCTATAAAATGCCAGACTATTTTATATTAAGGGGATTATTTTCTCCTAAGAAGACCAATTCTGGATTTTCTGCTTGAAACAACTCAAATTCCATCTAACGGAAGTTAAGTCAGGATAAATCTGACACTCCACTTTCCAATAATCAAGATATTAATTCCTATTCTCCTCTTTCACATTCAGAAGAAGTCACTGGAACTTAAAGTACAGGTTCAAAAGCTGGGTAGCTCAGTTTAATTCTGTCTGACTTAGTTGTGTGCAGATTCCTGCTTATCTCCTTTCTAACTACAAATGGCTGCAGGGATAGAGGACTAGTTGACTGATCTAATGCTACACTGAGGGACACATTAGGCAAATTGTGGCCAGGGTTCCAAAATCATCTCAAGGGCTTAAGATGATAAGTGGAAGAAAATTCCTTCATTATAGAATAGGCAGTGATAATAAAGGTCATTCTGCCTGAAAAACATCTGGGAAAGTGAAACTCTGTTAGCTACTCTAAGAATTTTATTTTTTAAAAAGTCATTTTTATCGGAATAATGATGGAATATATGTCATTGCTTTATGTCCCTCCAGAGTGACAACTCCATAATTAGTTGTCCCATTTTTGTGATATTATAGGTTTTGCCTATGCTGTTATCACAGCATCCTTCCACTGTTTTTACTGGTTTGCCTATTTTAGTCAGCTCTGGGAGAATGCAGAGTAAACATAGAAGGCTAATAAATTAGAGTCCTCTAAATAATTAAAGATTGGTTAACTCTTGACAACTGTATTTCTTTCACAAAGCTGACATGTACATTTAAAAAATGCTACTATATAAAACCAGAGTTTTATTTTCTATTCAAAAAATCCCTAACCTGATTCTCTCATAGGATAGTTGCTGACTGGTCTCCAGAAATCACCAAAGCTTTATACACAAACACACATACACAATAACAAATACACAAGCTCATTATTGGCGTTATTCATCCAGTGGGCAGACAGCAAATGACTAACGGCCCATCATCCATAACAATTTGTGAAATAATACCTGTAAAGATTTTATTTATATTGTTTACCAAGAAGAAGGGTTTACAAAACTGGTACATATCAAAGAACTAAGACTACTAAAGTCATTTGTGTAATGGAATAATTTTAGAACCATCATAACAGAAGCAAACAGAGGTTTTGGTTGGGGGAAGAATAAAGATCATTTTTAGTATGTTGGTAAATTTAGTCGGAATGATGCAAGTTTGACAGATTCCAAAGCAATCTTTGAAAACTCTTCAAACTGTAAATGGAAAAATTTTCCCCCAAACAGCCCATTCACAGTACTTACAGCACTGAAGTTAGCAAAATTGCTTGGGTCAGCCTCTTTATTGGCAGTGGTAGTAGCGGTAGAAGTGAATGGATCGCAAAACATATCAGGATCTTTTTCTTTGGGGCTATCATTGCCTGGGAAAGGCTGAAATGGATCATTCAGTTTAAAGGGATAGGAAGAATACAATTTGTTGATAGGTCTTTTCCCTGGATCAAAATCATTATAATTAACTCAACCAGCAAATATGGCAAACACAAACACACAAAAACATGAACAAGGAGCATTAAAGAACTGGGGGATGGGGGATGGGGGTGAATGCCTAAAATACATTCTTAATATGGTCTTAAATGGCCACATCAACAGTCTAGCCTCAAATTTTTCACAAACACACATACACAGTGACCTCTCAAATACATTTCAGCTCTATGTGTCTAAATGAAAAAATAGCAAAGGGGAAGGGGGTGGGCCAGGTATCCTATTTTTGCCCAGGGCGTAAACATTTTCTTCCCCAAAACAACATGTTTCCAAGAAAAGAGAGGAAAGGATATAACAGGAGCATGACAAAGAATACAGACATAAATGGTCTCTGCTTTTATAACCTCAATCTGATATAGTTACTGGTGGCAGCAAGGGCAAATGACCTTTGAAAAATACCAATATTCTGATTTTTTGCTTGATCTATATACAACATCTGGGAACCTGAAATTAAAAATTACCTTGGCAAACTCCACCTAATTTTTGCCATATACAATATATCAAACTGAAGAATAAAGAGAACGTTTTGAAGCTCAGGGCCTAAATCTTTGTGGTTGCTGATAAACTAATTTTTGACCAAACAATAGCATACTATTGCTCATTTGCAAACAAGTTCTCAAATTTTAAAGTCTTATACTTAGTATTTTTTGAAGGAAAATAAAATAAATTGTTAAAATATCTTCAAATATATGTTTCCTAAAATGTGTTAAGTTGTTACAGCAATCATAACAACAGATTCTCTCCATCACTGTAACAGCTTACAAAAGATGTTCATATTTCACATCTCAATGAATTCTCCCAACAGCCCTGTGCAGGTAGGTGAAATTAGAATTGCTGCCACTATCTAACAGCTCGGACAGCTGAGGCTCAGAAACTACACACTCATGGTCACAGAGCTAGTCAGAGCATATTCAGAATTAGAACCCAAACCTTTAAGCTCCAGTCCAGTACTCTTTCCAACAAACCATTTTCCTTTCTTTGACTTTTCTATAGTGATACATACCCATTTTGTTGAAGATTCTTAGATTTAGTTACAAGCACTAGTATATTCTTTTACGTAAGACATAAAAAATATACTTCACTATTGGCATCATACAGGTGTAAAAATTAAATGAGCAAACTGACTTTTGTTTAATATATTCTGACTTTGCCCTCTCACAATATATGATATAGCCTACTTTTCCTTAAAAGATAGAATCATTTAACTGATTTTCAACAGATAATTGAGTACTAACCATTGTACATGCAATTTAAGTTAAAGAAGAAAAAATAATCTGCCCAAGAAATATCACGGGGAGGTTATCATGAAAAGGCAAGAATAGTAATCTATTATCTACTGTGGCTGAAAATTTACCAAGGAATGATATATGATTAAAAGAACAATGTGTCTTCTCTTATAACAGCCTCATAGCACCACAACTGCTCAGGGGATTGCCTTTTTAGCCACTTTTCATGAACTTTATTATCTTAATTAAAAACAAAAAACCCTTTCCTTTGTACAGTGCTTGAAATAAAAAAAATTAAAAAACACAAAAAATTAAGAATTTGTTCCTGGACCAAGAAAATCACTTTTATAAAGGAGCCTCTTCTTATGTGAGGTAAAATATTTTTCTTCAAGAAAAATAATACTTTCTTTAAAATCACTATATTGCTAAATTCTGGATGCCAAAAAAGCCATATATTCTCACATTAAAGGATTTAAGAAAGACTTCATTCACGTTTGGCAAGAAAAGAATGGGACTTCAAACTAATCTCCTCTTCTAGGAATTAATTAAAAGACCAAAGTGCAGGAAACTATTGTTGAAATGGCAATTAACGAACTTCCAAAAACCAAGGGACTTCATCGATACTTTCATTTTTCCTTTACTGCCTCTCTAAAATGATTGAAAAGGAAATTTGCTCTTGCCGGGAAAAGCAGTTCACGACAGTTATGCATGCTGGCCTCCTACGCACATTTCTGCAATTTTGTACTGGGACCACAACAGATGATAGCGGCAGGCTTCTGCCGTGTTTTTTCACTTGTTTTGTTTAGGGTCCTTTAGATAAGTCTATAAATAACGCTCACACAATAACTTAGGGAGAAAAAGCATCTAGTTGATTTGGCAAAAGTACCAACTCTCATACCAGGTGGTGGTGGGCAGGGTCTTGTTGGAGTTCCGACCTTTGGTGGCAGTGCTGGGGGTATATCTTCACTTTTGACTGATGCTTCCTCAGGCACATTTTTTGTAACAATCACATTGCTGACAGTACTTGATGCAGCTGAACTAAAAGGATCTTCGCTGTTGACCTTTGAAAAGAAAGGTTTATGCATGGTTGTATATATTATACCAACCGAAGTGGACATGGTCATGTAGCATTTGGAAGAATGGTCTTCAGTATAATGTAGCTTTACTGATTTCAATTCTAAGAGCACTGACAGTTTAACCTTTGCATTCAGGGCCAAAAGGGAGAATTTAAAAAAAAATTGTTCTATATGAGTAGTGATCCTAATATCACTACTTAGATCATACCAGAACAAGCTAACTCTGGATCAAAGGTCTGTCAAGCTTCAGGCAATACAAAACCACCTGCGGCCATTTTAAAGGGACTATATGTCTTCCCTCAAATGAATATCTGACCAGAATGACAAAGAAAAAAAAACACACACACAACTCCTCACTTCCCAATACACTTAAATATAGGAAAGAGTTAATACTACTGGCAAAGATAATGGCATCTTGAAAAACATTAAAGACAAACTGAAAGTCAGCTTTTTAAAGCAAACTGATCCCATGGAATAAGTCTTTTTTTTTTTTTTTTTTAAATAATTTATTTTTCAATTATTGTTGGTATACATGAATAAGTCTTAATGTAGGTCTGAAGATCTTGCCGTTCTAATATGTGGAATAATAAAAGATTCACTTTTCTATAATGAATCAGGCATTACAATTTTAGATCTATTTAGGCCAGTGTTTCTCTACAGTAGCACTACTGCATTTTGGCTGGCCATAATTCTATGGTGTAGGGGGCTGGGTAGTGTATTTAAAGGATGTTTAACAGCATCCCTGGTCTCTATCTACTATATATGAATAGTCTCCCTCCCTATCTGTGACAACTGAAAATATCTCTAGATATTGCCACATGTTTCCAGGGATGGGGATAGCAGAGAAAATTACACCTAATTGAGAACCGATGACACAGACAATTTGACATATACTCTAATTTTACTCTTTTGGCTTCAATTAATCCTAGAGCTATATTGGGAAACAGGTAGTAGACATATAGTGCTGGACTATGTGTATTAATTATCTTCATACTAACCACAACAGCCTCAGAACAAAAATCAATTAATCAATGCAGAGAGGATGAAATGAATGCCCAGATTTCACAGCTAATGACTCAGTCAACAGGGGGGAAAATGTAGTTCAATTGAAAGAAATATGTTTAAAAAGATTCTTAAAAATAAAGCCATTGAACAAAATTATCAGTAGAAAATTATAATTACCTGTACCGTCACCAGTGTCTTTATGTATAGAAATATGCCTGCCTTGATTACATCTTATCTTTCATTTCTATCTGAAATCAACATTTGTTGTTATTTATTGAAATCAAGTTGCAGTGTCTGTGAGAGGGTTATAAAACTGAAAAGAAGGATTGCTCCTATTGTAGAAACAGTATATTTTACCGTCCCACTAATCACTGTGGATTACCTTTGACAATGTGCTGAAGTCAGCAAATCCGCCTTCAAATGATTCATTTCCAAAAACAGACGCAAATGGGTCTGTGGCTAAAATAAATAAAGAAATCAGTGTAACAGGAAAGAAAGACATCAAATTTTTATGTTCTATTTGGGTTGGTAACATTTCAGACAGATGAAAAATATCTAAATTCCAAATATTAGTTCCTGAATTGGACTAAAGTCCACAAAGACAGTGAGCACATTGATATCCCCACAATATAGGTATAATCTTTTATACAAATCAACTGGTAAATGATTTAAGATCAAAAACAGGTAAACTAACTCTACGTAAAGTATTTAAGGCTTTGGAATACATGTCAAATAATATACCTCCCATGCAGCACTTAAACTATTTCTAATAAAGACATCAAGAAGTAATATAAGCTAGACTCCATTAATTCCGCATTTCACACTCATCCTTCAAGGCCCATTTTAAATGCTACCTCATCCACAAAGCTTGGAATAACCTAGGCATCTCTAATTCCCATAGCAAGACGTGATTTCTTCCTTCTTTGTGGCACTGAGTATATTCTAGTTTGTACTATAGTTATCCATTGACTGATATATCACCCTTACTAGATTTGTAAGGTACCTAAAAACAGGGAATAATCCTTATCCAATGAAAAATGAATGGTTAAAAAAACATTTGTTGACCATGCATCAAATCCAAGAAAATAAGAAAATACAGTTTCTACCTTTGGAAAGCTCACAGTCTAGTGAGAGACATATAAACAAACTGAAGCAAAATAATCTTAAATGAGCTATTAGAGAGGTATGAAAAACCTGTAGTAGGAGTCACTAACTTTTGAGAGAATCAGGAAAAGTATCGAAGAAGCCATTAAATTCATGCTAGGTCTTTTAAATAAGAAATGGAATTTGCCAAGTAGATGAAGGTGGAAGAGAGAAATCTATTCCAGGCAGAAAGCACAGTAATAGCAAAAGCAATTATTTAACCACTGCTCCATAGGCATGAGATATCATCTGTTCCATCACAGTGCACTTACCACATGGACTAACATTTCCACTAGAATAAGCTGATCTACTTTGAGATAGGCTGCACCTGTTCAGGCATAAAGGCTACCAATAAAGCAGAAGAATGTTTATTGGAATTGCTGTTCGATATAGGAAAGCAGAAAGAAACAAAGGAAGGAGGGGAAAGAGAATTACAAAAGAGAGGGCAAGACAGAATAAGTAAAGAGGCACAGAAAAATTCTTGTCCTTTCTCAACTCTTCATCTTTACGTCATATCAGTTTTAGGACTCAAGTGTGCCCATCCACCCATTTAAATTTGTGTAGTGTGCCTTTACCTCTAAAAATGACTATACCATGGACATAAACAGAAGAGGGGCAAGAAAGATATGCATTGTTTTTGTTTACTTTGTCATCAAGACATTCATGGGGTGGACGAAATAAAGAAGGGTAGGTAAAAGCATAGAGAAAAATCAGTCCTTTAGAGATACACCAACAACTCCGAGCCCAGAGAGGATGCTGAAGAAGTTACAGGAAATCCTATAGCTTTAGCTATAAAAGATGATATTTTATTACTACATATCTGCTGAGTTCCACAGCCTGGGGCCCAGTCTATTCATGGGTGTTGTTTTAGGCTTTTCTTTCTTTCTCTTCTTCCTGTTACTCTCAATGCCACAGTAGCTGAGGTACAATCAGGGTGCAGCTGCTCTCCTGACTGGTAGAAGGGTGATGACGGAAAAGGAGTTGCACTTGTCACTGAAGGGACTGAAAAATCTGCTTCATGCTTTTTCTCTGCCACTGTCCCATAGCTTTTACAAGAAGTCATTACACATGGGGCAACTGTGCTGAGTTAGGTCAGGTTTGACTGAAATATGAAGTGTGCGTTGTGAAAGAAACGAATAAAAATTAATCCCCACTGAACAGCTATCTACCAGAGAATCCTGGGAGGAGGAAGAAAACTTTTTTCCCCCTGTGATCCATTTATGACCCACAGGACACTCAAGCTCAAGTTCACAGAAAACCTTCAAAGATACTCATGAGTAATCTGAGGTGTAGATGCTGGTCATTTATAAAGAATCCATTTTCTCAAGTTGGTCTCTAATTCATTCATTCACTCATTCACTCATTCACTCATTCACTCACTCACTCACTCACTCACTGACCCACTCAACCACTCGCATTTACAAAGCATCTAATATGTTCAAGGCTAAACACTAGAGATTCAGAGAGGAATAAGACATGACACCTGCCTTCAAGGAATCCATGCTTGAACTACGTCATATGCATGCACATAATTGTTACAGAATACATGTTAAAATTCAAAGAAAGCAAAGGAGAAGCAACATCTACGTTTATGAGGAAGAAGCAAATAAAAGACTTTACTAAAAAGTTTTCACTTTCTTTTACTGGTGGACAGAAAGGATGTGGGAGAAGACACACACACACACACACACACACACACACACTATAAACACCTGCTCATACACACACTTTTCCATTAAAAAATTAAGTGGCCTCAAAGAGACAGACAGTCATGGCCTGTGGTTGGTGAAAATAGAGAAAATTAGAGAAGAAACATAAAAAAAGCAGGAGCTGAGAATCGTAAAATATATGAAGTGTGCTTAGCCTGACTCATCGCCTATAAAAACAAAGACCTACTGACTTGGCATTTTACTACTGCTGGCGTCGATGATACTCTGCGGGTGCCAGGAGCTCCTTTCTATATGGTCAGGATGTTATAAAGCCTTAATTAAGAGTTGGAAAGATTCTGCATTTTCTCAGTCGGGAGTTAGTAAAATATTCCATGCAAAAAATTTTCTGGCACCCAAACTAATCTCATTTATAATGAAGTGGAAAAAGAACTTTTATAAGTCAAAATAAAGTATATGTAGAAACTGAGTAACCTGAATTTGCTTTCTTTAGTTTTCTTTCTTAATTTGCAATGTGTCTATCCACCAGTAGGAAATGCTAAAAAGACCCCAACATGAGACAAAATATTAAAAATATTTAGTAGCCTTCATCTCTGTCATAACTACTATATTTTAGAGGTTAGAGTGGAGTGATTTATCATTTAATTTTTAAGAACAAAAATTTGCCTTTATGTTTTTATTTTGAAACGTTACAATTCTTCTGTTCTGTGAGACTGATATTTTGCTGGTTAAACACTAAATTTCTTGGTGAAAAAGGACAGAGATATAAGAGGTGTGCACAAGGAGGGCAAATGTCCTGTGTTTGTAACCTTGGGTATGTAATGCCATCTCTCTCAGTCTCGGTGGCTTCCAGATACTGAAATTTTATGAACAAGTAAACTACCTAAGTCGATACATTAAGACCCACATATATACATACATAAGTTAGGGGAAAACACGGACTTGCCAACTTAACCATAAGAACTAAAAAAAAGTCCACCTTTTATTTCACAAACAAAAGGATTTCAAAAACTAAGATGAAAAAACAATCTTAGACTAAAAGAATCCTTTCTAGGAAAGGAGAGTTGATGTCTCTCTCTCTCTCCATTGTCCTTATTTCACTTTAAACTAACAAAAAGTATATTACAAGTAACACTAGTCTGCATTTAGAAACCATCAAACTAAAAAGTAGTAATAATTATAATAATAATAACAAAAATAGTAGCTACCATTTACTAGGATAGAAACCACAATAAATACTTTAACATATTTTCTCATTTAATCTACCCAACAAACCCACAAGGTATAATTATTAACCTCATTTTATAGTTTAGGAAACTGAGACTAAAAAAACCTAAGGAACTATCAATTTTATCTGAATAAGTTCAGGCAGTTGGACTTGAATACTCATGTCTTAATCATGACAACCTCTCTGGACTGTTTATGTTTCCATTCAATTCGAAATCTTACGACAATGCAGCAGATTTGAAACAAACCATTTATTTACTTCTTCAGAAGTCAACTGATAAGCCTCTGCTATGTCACAGAAGCTCTGGGGTAGGAGAGTGGGGATACAACCTAGAATAGCTCCCAGGTCTCTGCTTAGACAACTGAGTAGATGGTAATACTATTAACAGACATGGGATATTCAAATGTTTAGTATTGTTTTATAATTCATAGGGTAGACAACTTTACTTTCAGACATGTAACTGTGACACATTAAGTAAAAGACTACCCAATATATACACATGCAATATGAATAACATATTATATATAATAATAAACATTATGCTCATATACATTTGGAATACAGGGCTAATGACTTAGATTTGTGGTTAGCAGTATGAGCAAATGTTAAGAAAGACAATTCTGGAAGTCATTTATTAATAGCTTGGCAGATAAAGAGACTGGAGGCAATTTAATATCACAGTCCAAGTAAAACATGATGAGAGCTCAAACAAAGCTGAGCAGAAGGAGACAGACTATTTGGGGGTTAAACTGATAGGACTTGGCAATTTACTGGAGGTGAGGAATGATAGAGAAATCTAGGATGATTGGCTGAGGACCAATAATAGTGTCATTAGTACAGAAAGTAGAATGTAGGAGGAGGTAAAGATTTGCATTTTGTTTTTGTTTATACTACACTTTGAAGGAGAGACTAATTAGAAAAGATGATTATTTCAATTTTAAGTACTGTTGACCTTGACACCTAAGGGGAAATACCCAGCAGGTAACTTGAAGGTACTGGAGGCTCTGGAAAGAGTACAGAACTAGAGGACTAAACCTAGGAGTCGTCGGAAATAGGCTGTAGTCGAAGGCACAGAACTGGGCACCATCACCACAGGAAGTGTGCACTGTGAGAAAAGCAGAAGCATCAAGCTAAAAACAGAACTAAAAAAATAGCCTCTACTCTTCAGCTTTTTCTTCAGGACATTGAGATTATTCTCTTGCTCCTGTTTTGAATAAAAGGAGACATCTGTCCCAGATAACTCCTGGGAGCAAGCTGTCCTGAGGGAACAGAGACCAGCACAATATAGGGCAAAAGGAAAATCTTTTATAACGTATTAGAGCAGCAGTTCTCTTAAGTGTGGGCCATGAACCCGAGAGGTCCCAAGACCCCTTTAGGTAGGTCTATAAGGTCAAAACTATTTCCAGAATGTGAAGATGTTATTTATCCTCCTCATTGTGATGGTACTTGCAACAATGCTGTAAAACCAATGGTGGGTAAAACTACTGGTGGGAATTGAGGCAGTGGCACCAAACTATTGGTTGGTAGCCATTTTACTCCTCACCATCACACACTTGCGGAGGTTAAAAAAAAGGGCAGTTGCACTTAAGAATGCCTGTCCTTGGTGAATCAAGAAAAATTATTAGTTTTAATAAAAATTAATGACCCTTTACACATCTTTTTAAAATTCTGAATGACAAAATGGGAAATGCACATAAAGCACTTCTGCTGAGTATGGAAGTATGACGGTTATCAGGAGGAAAAGCATTTCCACGACGGTTTGAGAAAAACGATGAACTACCTGCTTTTTTAATGGAATCCCGTTTTTACTTGAAAGAAGTGACAAAAAATGGTTATTCAGATTTTGGTAGTTGGCAACACCTCCTCTAAAGCAAACAAAGCGAGCCTGTCATTTTATGGAAAACCACCGATAGTATTTGTTGCAGATGATAAAAATCCAAGCTTTCGAGTAAAAATTAGAATCTTGAAAAGTTATATCTGCCTCATAAACTTAACATTATACCAATTCTTAGTCTCTGATGAGATGAGTGGTGATACTAATAAATTTAAAAAGTATTTATAATGAAATGTGTCAACATTTGGAAGAAGTGTAGGCTCAGTGAACCAATACTTTCCAATGATCAATGCATGTTACAAAATCATATAAGATTCATTCAATGTGCAAAATGAACCCATGTATTTTAATTTAACAGAGCATGAAAAGTTCACTGATAGTTTCATATTCCATACTGTAACTAACTTTGAGGAAACTAAAATTTGTTGAATTCTGATATAGTATCAAAGAAGAATATCCACAATAATCTGAAAAGGTTATTGAAATACTCCTCCCTTTTCCAACTACATAACTAGGCGGGCCAGATCTCTTTCATTTCACATATCAAGCAAAACAACATAGTGCAGCAAACTGAACAGTGCAGCAGAAGTAGATATGAGGACCCAGCTTTCTTCCGTTAAACCAGATATTAAAATAACTTTGTAAAAATATATAAATAATGGTACTTTTCTCAGTTTTTTGGAGTTACTTTTCTTTAAAAAATATTTTTTATATTGACAGGTAATGGGTTTATTATTGTTCTTAAATAAATGTTAAAGTTTAAAATTTTTCACTTTTAATTTCTAATATGGTAAATGCTGTGATATGACCCATATAAACAAAAGCTCTGAGGGTCCTCATTAACTTTTAAAAGTGTAAAGGGATCCCGAGACCAAAAAGCTGAGGTACTTGATGATCTCCAAAGTCACCACTGTGGTTGCTTTAAATAACCTGCGTCTTCCCTAATCATTTTTTGTTGCTATTGTTGGAATAAGAGCCATGTGAGGTTGAAATCTGGAGTTATCTCCCTCAATCCCAAAGAGTCCTTCCACGGACCTTTTCCAAGTTTCTTACTAAAACGCTTTCATTTCTTTCCTTAACATTTTTCATTTGATTGCTTCCTCTATCCTCCCAGTACCTGTCATCAAATTTGGGGTTCCAAGAATTTAATTTTTTTCATTTACATAGTACATAAGAGGCAGGATAATACAATGGAAAGATCAATGGACATGGATTCAGAAGCAAACTGATATGTGGTTCAAATCTAGTAAACTGTATAAACTTGATTAACTTAATGCTCTAGTCCTGAGTTTCCTGATCTTTAAAATGGGAATATTACTTAAAATGTTATTAAAAGGATAAATGGAAAATAAAGCATGAAAACTGGATGCTAGAATAACACTTTTCTCTGTCTGCATTATTAAAAGAACCTATCCACTATTTGCAAAGCTATTATCATTACCTATTGGAAGCCACTAATTTTAAAATTTAGACCAAGATACACAGTCGATGCTGACTTTGAAACTGCCCAGCAACACTGCTTTTATAAAGGAAAAAAAACAATTTTTTATTTGTTCTACGATACTGGCTATTCCATACATGTTCTAGAAAGATCTTTAACCTGAATAGTATTGAGATAATGAATAACAAGAAAAGTAGAAAGTGAAATATAAACACTTATGATCATTTTTATCATTGGTAGATTACAATTGGATATAATAATGCAATGATTTTAAAACCATACTAAATAGGACAAATACATTTGGAGACCAAAAAAAAAAAAAAAAAGTTAAAAAAAAGGGTAACATTTACTGTTCAAAGAATTTGATAAATTATTTCCTTACCCGAATCACTAGCTGCAACAACAACTGTTCCACCAGGAGCAAAAGGATCATTGTGTGTCAATGCTTCCACCTAAACAAATTACACAAAGCCATGACTGAGAGAGGTAACACTTCATAGCTGAAACCTCATTGCCATACCAAAGAAAATAGTCTTTACAAACTCTAAGTTCATTAAGGAATATAAGGCATTGGGAACAGTTTTCCCTAACTGATATGCAATTTTATTAAATCAAAATGATACATATCATTTTCTAATCTTTTATCGTGAAACATAATATCCATTCATAAAAGTATATGAGACATATGTACAGTTTAACAAATAAGTATCAAGTGAACACATGTAATCACCTCCCAAGATACTGTCGACTCCTCAGGAGTCTTCATGTACTCTCCAACCATAATCTCACTCCCTCCTCTGTAGAAGTAATCATTATCTTGACTTTGGTGGTATTCATTTCTTTTCCTCTCCTTATAATTTTGCTACTTGTATAGAGCAAAATGTCATCCATTTCTAATCATCAATATTTTAATTTTCTTTTTGAAAGAATTTTAGATTCCTAGAACAGTTGAAGATATAATACAGGGTTCCCATATACCCTTCACCCAGCTTCCTCTAATGCTAACATCTAATATAACGATGGTACACCTATTAAAATTAAGGAATTAATACTGGTACAAAAATATAAACTATAGACTTTATTTGGAGTTCACTAGTTTTCCCATTAATGTCCTTTTCCTATTCCAGGATGATAGGTTGCATTTAGGATGCATAGTATTCTAACTCTTAAATATCCTAGTACTTAATATCAAGAAATGCTAGATTTCCATTTTCTGTTATCTAAAAATAGTTTCAGCATTCTTCCCCTTGGAGGAAACATGTGCTTGTGTATGGGGGGTAGGGGGAAGGAGGAAGGGAGAGAGAGAGATAGATACAGATAGATATACAGCTTTCTGCTAAAAAAAAAAAGATCCTGCCACTTTCAAATAAGCCATGGAAAAATCTGGATCAAGTGGCAAAGGTGAGTGGCTACAAAGAGTGAGACTTTATCAGAAGCCAGAGATTCCTGCTATTGAACTGTCTATTTTAGTTTTTAATCATAGTCAAACAAACTGTACATTTAGGAGGACAACTGAACTTTCTCTTTCTGGTACCAGGCTCTTTTTAAGAGTCCAGCCGAAAGACTTGGCAGACAAGTGAAAGGGATGTGAAAAGTGTTTTGGGATATTTATTTTCCACTCTGACTCATGGCTATCAATGTCATCCATTTCTAATCATCAAGAAATTAGACATAACAATCAAATGTCAAAGGATAATGCAGAGCTCAACTTAAAATTTCTAAGTAAAACAAATGTATTTGAAAAGAGAAATGTAATGCCAACTGGGACTTAAAGAAGTAATACTAAGGAAGTTTTTGGAACTGAAATTATAGTATTTATTTTAACTGATGCCAATGATATTATAAAACTAGCACACCAGCTTATACTCTGATTATATCTGCTGAATGAATAAATAGCAATCAAAGCTGGTCCGTATAGCAAAGTAACTTTCCATGCTTCCTGATATAATAGCCTAAATACCAGTGTGAGAGACAGTCACTGACATGATTATTAAGTAACAACTTTTACTGAGTCTCCTCTTGACTTTGAGGGAAAGAAAACCTAACAGGCCTGGTTTTTAATGATAGCTTGTAAGTTTTATGTACCATTATAGAGAGAAATACAAAAACATGCCTACATGCATGTCAGGTTTAATTTTTATTCCTTCATCATACACTGTGCAAATACCCTACAAGGCCATTGGGACAGCATGGGGAACAAGATGAACTGTGTGGCCCATGAAGAAATAAGTGGCTACAAAACTCTATGTTTAGTTTGATAATTAGGCAATTTAGTACACAAAAGTAATTTTCATAACTAAATTCAGATGGTACAATTTTATAAAATTAATGTTCCCAAATCTGCCTACGAGGTCACCTAACTCATCACTGAAATTCTCTTTTATATAAGCCATCCGCTCCCATCCTTTGACAAAATGACTTAGCACCTACGCAAAGCTACCACACACTAGCTAGGACAGAAGGAAATGCTAGTTGTTCTGTTTTTTAAAATTATATCCCTTTGAGGGCAGAAACTAGCCTTGAGGGAACAGGAATTTCTGGGAGAGATTCATGCCTGGAGGCATAATCAGAAGGCTTTTTTTTTTTTTAAAGGAAAATCACAAAAATCGGGGGTTTTGGAGCTACAAAAAAATGAGTTAAATCTTGTGGTGAAGACCTTAGATTTTGGTCAGACAGGTGTGAATTCAGCTCTATTATTTACTAACTTATCACCACTTAACCTCTCTAAGCCTCATTTACTTTATCTTAAAAATGGAGATAATAACATGAGTCTCATAAGATTATTGTAAAGATTAAATCAGGTAACACATGAAAAGAGCTTAGCACCATGCCTGGCACATAGAAAAGATTAGATAAACATAGCTGTTGTTATACTGCCAATCTGGTTTTATGTATTTTGTTTTGTTTTTCATGGACAAATTAAAAGCTGTCAGCAAGGGGAGAAAACTGGAGAGAAAAGAGAAAAAGTAAGTAGAATGAATGGCAGAAAAATTTCGCCAGGATAGAGAAATAGGAGAAACTCGTTTATTTTTAAATTAGGAAGAACTGCTTTGACTTTCTTGCTTTAAATGATACAAGTGAAGAATGAGAGGGTAGATTAAGGTGAGAGGAAAAGAATTTAGGTTGCAGCCAATTTAAGAAGAATTTGGCAAATGGGTCCACACTGCAAACTAAGTGTTGTTTATTTTGGAGAGGAAAACAGTATCCAGTAGCTTGTGGAAACCACAAATATTCAGTTACGGAGGCATTTGCTCAGTTTTACATCAATGGAAAATACCAGTTGTTGGCCAAGTAGCTCTTTACCAAATACAGTAAGGAAGTAGTTCAAGAATACGAAAATCAAGAATCAATTATTCCTTAAAGATGGTATTCTTAATCTGAGCATTAAAAGACAAAATTTTTGCTTCAAATGCCTCTCACTCAACTGACCCTTTCTGGATCTGGTTTATTTATAGACATGAAAATTCTGCCTCAAAAAATAAGCCACACAACAAAACAAAACCCTCCAAAATTACAATTATTGAAACTGGGTGACAGGTACATGACAGTTTGTTAAAATATTTCATTATATTACTTTGAATGTTTAAATATCCATGATATAAAGATTTTGTTTTTAAAGCCTCCAGACGATAAAGCACTTAGCTGTATGACCTTGGTTGCATTAAGTTAATTTTCCCGAGTACCAGTGTCCTTACTGTTAAAATAGAAACACCAATACCTACGTTGCAAGGTTGACGTGACGATTAGGAACAATGGCTGGAAAGCACACAGAAGTACCTGAATCATACTATGTGCTTATTTAAATAGCGGTGGTTGTACTATGATGTTTTCAACAGTCTGACATTCAATGAGAATTTGTACTTTTTTATAAGATTAACATTCCAGATGTGTCTATAAAATAAGTGATTTTATTTTTCTAAAACATCGATGCTTTTCCTTTTAAACTGATTTTCATTATTTCAATAATGCATACCAAACATTTCTGAAAAGCTTTACTTAAAATTGGTGTATGGATTTCTAGTTCTTTATTTTTAATATCCCCGGTGAAATAATACTTGGTCCTTTGAAAGGTGGATTTGATTTTTGGATGACATAAATTATTCTGGTTAATACCAGTAGGTGATCAAGCTGTGAAAACCCACTCTGAATCAAAAACTAGATGGGTTGAATGAAACTAAAAATTTCATATGGCCTACTGGAAATAATATAAAAGGATTCTTTCATCACTGTATACTTCAAGAAACTCCCTTAGAACACCTGTTATCCATCTAAGTTTTAAACCCTCCTACTTACTGATGTATTACTGCTATTGCTGGCTGCACTGAAAGGGTCAGTACTTGAAGTGGCAAAAGGATCAGTAGAAGATTGCTTGAAGAAACAGTCAGATGCAAATGGGTCTGAACCTTTGAAAGGATCACCTCCAAACGGATCTAAAGAAATACAGCACAAATATGAGAGACTAAAAAATATTACACTGAGTTTCCTGTCACCTGAAGGCATGACAATTGCCATAATAAAAGACATTTTGAACCTACAGAAGCTAAGTTAGGTACTTTATATTATGACTAATGATCATGAAGTAAAGACAGTTCTATCTAGTTAAACAGTTTTAATTAACATTCTTTCCTACTTGTTCATTATTCACCCAAAGCATATCAATAATTCCAACACTTACTATACAAACGTTTCCTGTGTGCTAGGCTTAAATAATTTCTCTAAACTGGTGATTCTAATTTTGGGGGTGGGGTGAGGAGGGGATCACAGATTTCTTTCTGGTTTCGATGAGTTTTTAACCTAATAAACTTATTTTTAAAAATAAGCATATAATTTCAAGGGATTCCATTTTAAGACCTTTATTCTATGCTATTGTAACTAAAGAAACAACAAAGATTTCTAAATGTATTTCTCTCTGCGCTCAAGTATAATAGCCATAGTTTTGTTTTTTGTTTTTTAATTTATTATTATTATTTATGCCTACAGCACCTGATCTTTCTAGGTGGTCTCCCATCCAAGTACTAACCAGGCCCAATCCTGCTTAGCTTCCGAGATCAGACATCGGACTTGTTCAGGGTGGCATGGCTGTTAACCATGGACCATGACTCCACTGGGGTGCAAACCCAGGACCTTCTGTGAGCAAAGCAGACATGCTAACTGCTATACTATGGAACCACGTCCATAGCCAATAGTTTGGAAGAGGTTTAGAAAGCATAACTAACCAGTACACAATTTGCTTTATTCTAATGCAAAAATCCCAGAAAAAAATATCTTAAAAAGCCCGACATTTAGTTATCCTTTAAGGTGTTTCCTGTTCCTGCACTCATTGGATTAGGCTATAATCTTACAGAAACAAAAGTTCTAAACCCTGTAGTAGTGTAGCTCATTATACCCATCTAATCCTAGCCAAAAAGGAGAAATCAGTGTAAATATTATTAAAAGCACAAACATTGTTTAAAAAGTGAAGCTAACAGTTAATTAAGCAAATTCACAAGAATCTACCACTTTCTCTCTGAAAATGTAAGGCACATACAACAACTTAGTGGGGCCTTAGATCAGTTTTAAAACTAAATAAAAAGTCCATTTCCTATAATACCCAACTGAGAGTTCTCATTCTTAAATACAATATAAGTTTATAATTAAACAAAATCGAATTTAAGCTAAGATGGACCTCAATAATACTGACCAATTTTCCCAAAAGGATCATCCTTGAAAGGATCACCTGTGATAAAATAAATAAGCAGAAATCAAAATAACAATATTCACTGTTGTGGCACCATTATTTAACTTTAAAACAATAGCAAAATTTCTTAAAGCAAAATTTGTTTTGTTAACTCCACCTCAAAGCAGATTAAACAATGAATGCCACCCACCTTTAGGAAATATTTAAAAAAATAAAGAGGAAAGGCAAAACATCAACACACCTCATAAAAGAGGCAAATTTGAATTAAAGCCAACTCTACTTCTTGATCACAAGTTGAAGTTACAGATAGAGGGGGAAAAGACAGTCCTGACATCAAGAATTTTACTAATAAAATCTCTGCTCTTCATAGTAGTACAGGAATGGGTATCACCCATCACCATCTCAGAAACAAAGACAGTGAGCTTAACTGAAGTAAAAATTCTTATAGAATTGAAGAGTCCATAAATAAATAAATCCTTACATTCATGGTCATTTGGTTTTTGACAAGAGTGCCAAGACAATTCAATGGGGAAAGAATAGTCTTTTCAACAAATGGTGCTGAAACAACTGGTAACTACATGCAAAAGAATAAAGCTAGACCCTTATCTTACACCATATGTTGAAATTAACTCAAAATGGATGAAAGCTCTAAATTTAACAACTAAAACTTATAAAGCTCTTAGAAAACGTAAATCTTCATGACTCTGAATCTTAGATACGACATCAAAAGCATAAGTGACAAAAGAAAAAAAAAAGATGAATTGGACTTCATCAAAATAAAGAAAAGACAACACAGAATACAAGAAAATACTTGCAAATCATATATAAGTGACTTGTATTCAGAATACGTAAAGAATTCTTACAAGTCAACAACAAAAAGACAAACAACCCAATTAACAAACGGACAAATGATTTGAATAAACATTTCTCCAAAGAAGATATACAAATGGCCAATAAGCACTTAGAAAGATGCTCAACAACATTAGTCTTTAGGGAAATAAAAAATCAAATCCACAATGAGATACCACTTCACACCCACTAGGATAGCTTATTACCAAAAGGATAGGTAAGAAGAAGTATATAAATGTTTACAGCAGCATTA
This sequence comes from Pteropus alecto, assembly GCF_000325575.1. Classification (NCBI taxonomy): domain Eukaryota; kingdom Metazoa; phylum Chordata; class Mammalia; order Chiroptera; family Pteropodidae; genus Pteropus; species Pteropus alecto. The sequence goes on from NW_006441955.1 coordinate 4,232,516, forward strand.
CTCGTAATAGCCAAGAAAGTGGAAACCACCCAAATGTCCATAAACCAATAAGTAAATAAAATGTGGTATGTCCATCCAATGTTACTCGTCAAAAAAAGAAAAAGGAATGAAGTACTGAAACATACTGTAACATTGAGTAAACGTTGAAAATATTATGCTAAATGAAAGAAGCCAGAAATAAAAGAACACATATTGTGTAATCACATAAACATGCAAATCTATACAGACGGAAAGTAGATTAGTGGTTGTCTATAGCTAGGGCTAGGGAATGGGAACTGACTTCTAATGGTTATGGGATTGCTTTATAGGGTGATAAAAAAAAAAGTTCCAAAATCATATCTTGGCAATAATTATAAACTCTGTAAATACACTAAAACCATTTAACTGTGTATTTAAAGGTTCAATTTATGTATCTTTTAACATTTTATAGAGCTCAATAAAGATTGTTTTTTTGAGTTCTAATATCTAGGCTCATTTCTGCAATCACTCTAAGCAAATTATTTTATATGCCTCAGTTTTCCATCTTTAAAACTGATATAAACTGACCTGTCTTTTCACAATGTGATTCTGGAAATATTAAAATGCAAAAAGAGCTCTGACACAGTGGTATTTAGCACAGTTTATACTGATATCAGACATTTTAATTTAATAAACTTAAGTTTCTTTAATAAGATTGTAGGCACTCGAAGGGCAGGGAATCAGGCTACTTAACTACTATTGCTTCCAGTTTTAAAGCATGGTGTTGGCGCTTTTAGTAAATAATTGCTGGTTAAGAGTGCCTGACTCTCTTTCTTTTGGTCCTTATTCTGAAGAAGAAACATACTCTTTATCAAGGGCTCCAAAGAAATCATCGAAGGCTCAGTCTCAGAATTTAGTTTCCTGAAGAGAACGAATACTAAAATTTGAGCATATAAAACCCTAACTCTCTATTTTTGCTGTAACAACTAGGCCCTGAAAACTGAAGCCCTAATTTTTATACAGTTTATCTATTAAAAAGTCTTTCTGGTAAATCTATAATATAAAAATAAGAGTACTTACTGCCAACAAAAGGATCAGACTGGAAAAAATCCAAGTTTGTATCTGTAACTGGATCTGTCACTGAACTTGATTCTACAGTAAATGGATCATCCTAAAAATAATTTTTAATAAGAAAATTTTTTTAGGAACCAAAGTTTTAAAAGGTAACATTTAAAAATAAAATATGCTTTGAAAAATCAACTGATGGTAATATAGCAAATATTTCTGTGGTCATAAAGTTCACTTAACATATTTTTCCCTTTCCTTAGCCTAAAATAATATATAACCCATTTTGGGAAACCAGTGATAAGAACATTTACAGATAAAATTATTTTTACCTCTTTTGAATGTCTGTCACTATTAAATTCAGGACAACCTTTTTCATTAACAGCTGCAGTCACCACTTCATTTTCATCAGTCACACCAGAAGGCAGTATCTCAGGACTACTTCTCGCCTACAAAATATTAATGCTACATGAACTAAAGATGTATTTTCTACTTGGCAGAGGAAACTGAAATCAAAAATAACCAAAAGTTACTAGAAATTAAAAAAAGACAAGCAGAACATATTCGCTGAAAGGCATCTCCTATAATCTTCCTTGGGAAAATGCTATCGCCAAGCATCGAAGTCCTGATAACTTTAGGTCTTTCTTAACCACTTCCCTTTGGTCATCCTTCAGCTAGCCTCAAAGTTGTACTGAGTCTACTTTCTACCTCTTTCTCAAACTCTTCCCTTCTTCTCCATCCTCTCTGTCACTGTCATCCACTTAAGTATCGTTATTTCTAGTCCGATTACTGTAGTAACCTTCTAACTGCCTTCCTGCCTGTAATATGTGCCTTATAGCAGTCAAAGTAGTAGTTCTAAGCTGTGAATCTGATCTTGACCCTTTTGGATAAAAATCCCTCAATGGCTTCCCATTGTATTCTGGATTTATATCAGTAAATTAATAAGGTTTAAGAAGTGGCAGGGGCAATCTCCATTTCCTACCACTCTATGTCTTTGAAGGATAATCTAGTAATTTTACCTTCTGTACTTAAAATAATATTCTATAATGAGTTCAAGACTGTACTGTCTAAATAAAATCAAATCTGTTAATTTTACATCCTTAATGTCTCTCAAATTTGTATTCTTCTACTCATCCATCCTGTTACTGCTTAAGTTTGGACTAAAACGACTCTCACACAGACCATTCCAACAGTTTCTTAACATATCTCTATGTGTCTAGTCCCACCTTCTAATCTATCTTCCACATTTTCTAAAAGATAAATTTAATCCTGTCACTTCTTGCTTGAAATTCTTCAATGGCTACTCACAGTAATATGATAAATTCCCCAATGCTTCCAGATGAATGCACATTTCTTACTCTCTGGCCCCTTCTGACCTAAAAGTGGTCAATTTTATCTAAGTACACATCACAATCAACCAGGGAATTTGTTTTAAATATATATGTACCTAGCTCCATCCTAGAAATTCTAGTTCAACAAGTTTGGAGTAGGGCTCGGGCATCTATATTTTGATGAAGTACCAGAGGTAATGCAGGTGCCCACTGGGAGAGAGCCTCGTGCCCTACCAATACTCTCTGTACCTTCGTGAGATATCTTCCGAAAACTTCTCACAACCCTGTGCAGCGTGTTTTCTCGCATCCCATACCGACGCTAATACTGTTTTCTCTGCCAGGAATGCACCACCATCTTTGCTTAACCCCTTCTCACTGTGTAGGTCACTTGTACAGCTTTAAAAACCCTCTAAAATCTTCTCTGAGCCCTCTTGAGGCTGTCCTACCTGAATATCCCATGCTTCCTTTGTCATAGCCCTCTTACACAGTGTTACACTACTAGACTGTATGCTGTGTGAAGGTAGGGTTCTTTTGTTTTTTGTCTCTGTAGCTCTCGCATGTAACTTAGTAGCACTCTTGTGCCTTGTTGGTGCTCTCTAAATAACTGGTAAATAAATATCCTTAACACTGTGAAATAAAGAATTCCTTTTAGCTTTGGGTGAGAGTATATAAAAACTTGTTTGAAAAAGTTACTATCTATAGAACTACTGCTTTGAAAACATGCTCTATAACAAATATATTGGTTAAAATTACATTTTTACACTAGTTAAAACTGTTAGAATTGTTGGATCAGTACCCACTCTCTGCCTCTGGGAGAAAAAAAAAACAAACAAACCTCAATTGTCCTCAGATGAGGCAGGCCACATTATTTCTATCAGGTATGATGTCAACAAAACTTTGATCTAAACCAAGTTTTTTTCTGTAGTTAATTATGAAGATTATGGAACTATTAGACTCACTGGAGACTCCTGGTGTATGGGCTCAGACTCTAGGTTGCTCTGGCCTTCAGCATGCTCATTCAGGTTGGCTGTTTCACTGCTGCTGGTGCTCAGGCTGCAATAATCTGTAGCGCCATTTACAAGAATGCTGTGTGGGCTACTGCACCAATTTAATTGAGTATTATGGTTTTCCAGCTCTTTCATTTCCATCAGTTTCATCTGCATCTGTCAACACAAAGCAGAAGTATAAAATAATTTATTATTAGAAAGACAAGCAACTATATCACTATATCCCTGGACTTGGTCAAGGATAAATTTGCTTCCATAAGGAGAATACTCTGGGAATGAAGCACGACTTAAAGATTTCAGTAATCTATCCTAGTAACTTCTCCTCTTCAAATTCCAAAACATAGACTTGCTTTTGTACATCTTTTGAAAGCTCCAAGAATTATGATTTGAATATCTGCATTCTGGTGGTTGTTTAGGGTATAATAAGAAAAAAAGGGTCAGGGTATTGGGGAAAAGATAGCAAAGTGACAGAGCAAGAGAAGATTTTGTAGTGAAGCTTTAGAAGAGATAAAGGAAGTTGAAGGAGAGGATACAGGCTTTGGAGCCATCCATACTCCTACCATGCTCCTACTAGGAAAGAGAAGAGCGAAGACCAAGGTAAAATGAGCTCTGGCATTTTATTAATGGGCTCTAGGAAGAAGTCTCTAAATCTAAGCTATGCAAACTTGCAAAATAAAGGCACTCAGAGTTTTTTTGATCCCAATATCCAAGTGTCTTTATTCTCTTAGGACAATAGTAGGACACAGAGAATAGAATTCGATAAATTTTTATATGTAAAAAAATGTTGGGGATCAGAGGCAGGAAAAAATAGTTAGTTATCCTAACATCTATAATAAAAATATTTACAAATATCTCAAAAAAATTGAGACGGTAGAATCAAAAAATGTTTCTAATGAAAAGGAATATTCCCATTTTTCATAAACTATATATTTTAAATATTTTTATTTGTTAGCATGCTGTGCTTTTTATTTTTAGCAAACATAAAAATTACCTACTGACATTTCATAAATTAAGGCTATTTACCGACTGTTATTTTTCCTCATAAGGTTTTTTTTTCTTAAGACCTTAAGGCTGAGCCCTATTTAATTATTTTTCAGTTATAGTTGACATACAATAATATCCTAGTTTCAGGTGTATAACTTAGTGATTAGACATTTATATAACTTATGAAATGATTACCCCAATAAGTCTAGTACCCATCTCTCCCTAAGGTTTTTAAGTTGCTCAGTTTGGAATCTACAGTTTATCACAGATCTTTCAGGGTCGTAACCTAAGGAGAGAAGACTATTGGATTAGGAGACAGATATAAATCTAGCTCTGTCATCTTTTGGTTCGGTGATCTTAGAATAACCTCTCCAACCCTCTATTCTTTAATCCAAAAGATAGTAACAATAACTTGTTATACAAAGCAAAAGATGTATATGAAAGAGCTCTGTAAAATGTAAAGGACTATGTAAACGATGGACACCATGTGTAAAAGTGCCTAGCAAGCTCCATTTCCCACTCCTAAAGCAATGATGTTTTCCTCTGTTCCTTTTCCACTAATTTACCCCATTTTAAAAAAGTTAAAGACCTTGAGCTCTTTGAGGGTAGAGACTACAACTTTTGTTATCTCTAACATCTAGCACAATGATGCACACTATAAGTGCTTAATATCTGTTCAGTTAATGAACACAAGCATTGTGCTTATAAACAGTTGACATCAAAAAGCAAATAAATCTATCAAACTGCATTGTAGTTAGAATTTAAACTAACAATCCAAAAATACTACACATTTGTAACATACAGCATATACCTTGTATACTCCTAGTGCTATAGTACAGTGGCTTACAAACGTTTTACTTTAATTCATAGAAATAGACTTTACATACTAACTCAGTAAATATATATATGCATATATCTGGATATAACTCTCTGTGTATATATGTATACATAATCACACATAAAATATAGAAATATACTCAATTATATAATTTATATATGATTTTATAACACACACACATACACATACACTGGTGAAACACATTTCATGAAGTAATACTTATCCTTACTACATGTAATGCATTCTGATGTTTCCTAGTCTCTATTTCATTTTTAAAATTTTTTTTATCATGACCATTGAGTAAATTTCAATACCTATTACAACTTTGCAGTCAAAAATTTAAAACCTTGACACTAAAATAATACCCATCATATAGGGGAAGCAGTAAGTGGAACACTTGCCTATCGATTCTATTTAGGACAGTTTATTCCTCACGGTTATTTCTGAAACAATCAGAATCTTGAACAAAACTAGGCAATCTTGTGTCTGGCTCTCTCACGTACCTGTTACTAAGCCTGTGTTCTTCTTCAGTCTCTGCATAAACTTAGACGATATAAAAAAATCGGTCATGCAACTAACACAAGCTCTCTGGAAATTGTGCAAAGGAAGTGCAATAAACTATCAGAACACCTTCAAAATACTTGGATAAAATAGTATGTATTGTATAAGTACAAACATATAGATTTAAGGTCAGAGCCTACAAATACTAGGTAAGAAGAAAATGCAGCATGTTAGAAAATTTTATTTCAGTTATTCCTCTTTCCAGAAAAGCTATAGTTTAAGCTTTAGAGAGCAATGAAAGTCTCAGACAGGTTTATAACCAGATTTTCATTTTTATAGACCAAAGGGAATATACTGCCCTCTGCGGGAAAGACACACAAGCCACTGAGTCAAATGTAAGAAAGTGGCATGTTTATTCTTAAGGTTTGGAAGTCAGATTCAAGGACATAATTCCTCCACAGATACGAAATACATCTGGCACACTTGGTGGTACAGTTTACTGAGGCTATTTTCCCTGCTCACAAACAGTTTTATTTTCCCAATGATAATTTATAAAACCCAGAAGGCTTTCTACTTTTTTTATTTATGCTCTTTCATTTGAAAGAAATCTACTTTCGAAAAAGTCAAAGAAAATAAAATGAAAAAACAAGCTAGAGATTGGGAGAAATTATTTGCAAATCAAATATCTAACAAAGAACTTATATCCAGAATATATTTTTAAAAACTTGTAATTTAATAATAAGACAAACAACCTAATTTTTAAAATGGTTAAGATTTAAATAGACATTTCGCCCAAGGAGCCATGTGAATAGCTAATAAAGCGCATTAGAAAAGATGCTCAATATCACTAGTCATCAGGAAAATACAAATTAAAAAAACACTATGAGATACCACATTATGCCTACTAGAATGATTATAATAAAAAAGATAGATAATAAAGTGTTGGTACAAATGTGGAGAAACTGAAACCCTCATATATTGCTGGTAGGAATGTAAAATGGTACAGCTACTTTGGAAAACAGTTTGGCAATTTAAAGTTAAGGAAGAGTTAAACATAACTTGATAATATAACCTATTCCATACCCAAGAGAAATGAAAACATATATTACACAAAGAATTGTATGCCAATGTTCACAGCAACATTATTCATAATAGCCAAAAAGTTGAAAGAATTCAAATGTCCGTTAACTGGTGAATGGATAAACAAAATACCTTATGAACATTCAATGGAATATAACGTTCATACATGTACAACATGGATAAACCTCAAAAAAATTATGGTTTCAGTTTGTTCAAATTCAAAATAAAAGGAATGGGTTATGTCCAAAAAAATAATAAATGGAGCCAGTTTAAAATGGAGCTGGGAGCTGCCATGCCAGAGAAGTTGCCTTGGCAAGTCTTATGCTTCAAACCTTTGGAATGTTAAAACAGGGCAAAATCACCTGTGGACTGGGCTTAGGGCAACACTGTGTCCCAAAGAACTGTTTGCAAAGATAACAAGAAAGCAGTTATTTTAACTACTGGACAGAAAATTAAAAACACTGTTTAGAATTAATATCACTATGTTATGTTATCTGCACCAATAGAAATGCCTTCCTTCTATTGATGTAATTGTTCCCCTTCCCTTTCTCATAAATACTCATCGCCTTTGTCTCTTAATTGGAATACTATTTGGGCTTCGGCCTGAATAGCTATTCTTATTGATGTCCAATAAATGCTTTTCTTTTGGTCTGTCACTTTGAAAGGCCCTTTTATTTTTAACTCAACAGCTACATTGCTCTCTACATTCCTGTCTAACCATCCTGCTATCATTCTATAAAATATTGTCCAGTTATGAAGGCCTAGAAATAACAAAGCGAAGTATCTATCTATACACTGGACCTACCACAGCATGGCATATGCATCTATATAAAAAAACAATTTTCTAGTTTAAAAAAATAAAGGTTGCCAAATAAGCGAAACTGATTTCAAAATGAGAATCACAAAAGAGAGATACTGGGTTATTATTTATAGAAATAAGCAACACTTAGTTGGTATTTATGTATCAAACACTATGTTAAAAGGTCTCAAAGGTTTTGCCTCCTTTAATCCTCACAGCAGCTCTAGGGGTATTGTTAATTCTCCAATTTTAAAAGTGAGGAATCTGATATTAAAGTGATTCAGGTAGTAAGTGGCAAAACCAGCTCTTAAATCTAAATCGCCCAACTACAAAGCCCACACTCTTAACTATGACTCCAGTGATTATCATCGGTTGTATTAGATGTATGATAGTTTAATTTATGACAGGTGACAAGAAACCAGTTTGCATAAAATGACTGAAAAAGGAATAAAAAAAACTAGGCAGAGAGAGAAGTTGAGAAAGTATTATTTACTAAAAGGACGTGACGGCCCATTTGAGTGTTATTTCTCACTGGTGCAAAGACTTACTGAACTGATTTCCTGCTGTGAATCGTGCAGGTGCTGCTGAAGAGGACCCAGCTGAGCCTTCCCTGACTCCACACTCTCCTCTAGTTCTGCTGTCTCTTGCTGTAGGCGACTCAGCTCTTCCCTAGCTTTGGCCAGCTCTTCCTCATAAGTGGAGATCTGTGATTCTTGACTAGTTAATTCAGCTTTCAAGGATGAGATCTATAAAATGGAGGTGAATGAGAAGAAAGGGGGATTAAAAAAAGAAATGTCATTAAAATGTTCCATAATGCAGTATGTTTATTTGTCTAGTTTACTATTTTCATGTTTTTTGATGTAAGGTTTTAATAGAACAGAGCAATTAGGGAAAAAAATGGAGAGTTGTAGACATGAGTACCATATTTTCAACTAAAATTTAGAAAAATAGTATATTAAGTACCCTATTTTCCCTAAAGAGGGCCTATAATTTCTGAATGAACCATGTTCCATTTCCTTCATGTGCCCAAACTATTGATTAGAGTGCCACCTAAGAACAACAAGAAGCAGAGCATGTTTCCATTTTAAGCCAGGTTTAGATCCGCAGCAGTAAATGGCCAGACTTTACCAGCTGGGCCTCCTCAGCGCATCTCTTTCTGACTTCCTTGAGTTGCTCCTCCAGCTGGGCTTTCTGCTCGTCCAGTCCATCAAGGAGTTCTTGTACTTGCTGTTTCTGAGCCTGTAGCTTTTGCAGATTAGTATTCTCCCTTTGAACTTCATCTTGAAGATCCTGAAATATAAGAAAATTAACATATTTATTCTCTTTGGAGGCAGAGTTGAAGGTTAACAATTTCTAAGAGCCTATCTTAAGGGAAAATACCATCTTGTCTTATTAAGGATATTGTGTTGGTGGACTGGAGGACTCGTGACTTTAAATACAATCTTTACCTGAGGACCCTCTTCCTTGGACTCCAGATTTCGATGTCCAAATTGCTTACTCACATCTGTGTAGCATGTCTGATGGGCTTCTCTAACGTATCAAAAACAGAACTGGCATTTCCCCCACAAATCTGCCTTATCCTCAATCCTCTCCCTTTCAGTTTCTCTGGCCAAAAAATACAACATCTACTTTGACTCTTTTTCTCCTATCTCATCTCCAATCTGTCAGCAAATATTGTTGCTTCTTCCTTCAAAATATATTTAAAAACTGACCACTTTTTTCTTCAACCTCGGTCCAAGTCACTTATATCTCTCCCGGACTGCTGCCTTCTAACTGGTTTCCCTGCTTCCATTCATGCTACCCTTCAGTTTATTTTCAGAACGACAGCCATGTTAAAAATCCACGTCACTTCTCTACTCAAAACTCTACATTGCCTCCCTATATCCCTCACTATGAAAACCGAAGTCCCACCTTCATTTCCTACAGCTCCCTTCCTTGCTCGCTCCCTTTCAGGCATACCGACCTCATTGTTTTTCCTCAAACATGCCAGATGTGTTCTCTTCTCAGGATCTTTCACTGATTATCCTTTCTTTCTAGAAAGTTCTTCTCCCAGGTATCCATATGGCTCAACCTCTCATCTCTTTCAACTCTTTGCTCAACTGTTTCCTTCTCAGTGAGGAGTTCCCCAGCACCACCACCACCACGTCCCTCCCCACTCCTAATTCTCCTTCATACATAGTTTATAATTTCATTTACTTTCTGTAACAGCTTTATTGAGATAACTCACATACCATACAATTCACCCACTTAAAGTATATAATTCAAATAGTAAATTTACAGAGTTGTATAACCATCACCACTACAGCAATATTGGGACATTTTTATCACCCCACAAAAAAACCCCATACACATTAGCAAGTCACTCCCTATTTTCTCCCAGTCACCACCAATGGAATCGTACAGCATGTGGGTTTTTTGGTGACTGTCTTTTTTGTGGCTTAGCATGTGCTGAAAGTTCATCTGTTTTGGCATAAAATAGTTATTTTAAACAATTTTATTAAGGTATTATTTACACACCATGAGATCTGGCTACTTTAAGTATACAATTCATAAGTTCTAGTAAATCTATACAATTGTGCAACCATCACCATAATCCAATTTTAGAACACCTGCATCACCTAAAAAGTTCCCTCATACTTCTTTTCAGTCAATCCTCACTCCCATTTCAAGACCCAGGCAACCAATGATCTGCTTTCTATTGCTATAGTTTTGCGTTTTGTAGAAACCTAACATAAATGGAATCATGTGATATGTAGTTTATTGTACCTGGTTTTTTACACCTAGTATATTTTTGAGATTCACCTGTGTTGTTGCATGTATAAGTAGTTTGTCCCTTTTATGGCTGAGTAGTATTACACTGTATGAATATACATTTAATGGACATTTAGATCGTTCCCAGTTTTTGGCTAAGGTGAATAATACAGCATATAATTTATCTTGTTTATGGTTTTTATCCTTCCAGGGATGTTTGTTGAGTTTTTAGTCACTGCTGTATTCCCAGTTCTCAGAATGCAACAGAGGTACTCCATGAATATTTAGTGAATGATGAATGACATCATAAAGATGTCAGTTCCCTCCTAATGAATCTATATGGATCAAAGGAACAGAAAAGAAAATTTAGACCCAAATCTAGGCATATACAGAAAAAAAAATGATATCAAGACATGACATTAAGACTGATTAGAAGAAAAGAGAACTAGTCATAAATGGTACTGGGCATACCCATATAGTAAAAAAAAAAAAAAAAGTCTCAATCACACCAAACAGAAAAATAAATTCCAGGTATATTATAGACTTAAATGTGAAAGACATGCTTTAAGATGTATAGAGGAAATAGAAATCTCAGTGTAGGAAAGACTTTCTTTAAACAAACCAAAAAATTAAACCATTTTGAAAATGCTGAACTTGTTTACTCTTCTGTGTGCCAGACCTCATGCTTAATGATAAAGACTACAGAGATTTTCAAAATGCACAATGGGAAATTTCTGTACCTTCTGCTTAATTTTGCTGTGAATCTAAAATTTTCCAAAACATAAAGTCAATTTAAAAAAATACAAAAGAGACCTTGAGAGACAGAAGACACTGCTGTCATCATTACCACCATGAAACCCAGCAGCCAAGATAAATTTATATATATACACACACACATATATATACATATATATTAAAAAATGCTTTTATTCTGAAAGCAAACCAAAGTTGTAAAGAAAATATCTTAGTTAAATTGGTTTATTTCTCCGCATCATTAAAATTCCTCATCTGAACCACAGAAAAGTAGTCATTTGAATGACTACTTTGCCAATTCTCCCAAGAAGGGCACATCACTAGTACCACTGTAGATGCATAAGAAAGAGGTTAATTCATTATATATAAATGATTCCATGAAGAATTAGAAATTACTTCTCTCCAGGAACCATAGGTGAGAAAGAAGAGAGGATTGATAACTCTAAGGCATGTGTTGGCAAGAGGTGAGCAGAGATCTCAAAGAGGGTGAAGGAAAATTGTAAACACAAATTTTTGAAATAACCATCTTTTTAATAACATACTATTCAAAGGTCCCCAAAATTATTCATTAGAATCTAAGAATAGAAGAAAAACTTAATTACAATAAGGTCTCTTAATTTATTGCATGTTATACAAAATAGCATGACATCATCTTCATAATAACAAACATTTTCAATAGTGCTTACACTGTGCTAGGTACAGTTCCAGGCTGTTTCCATTTATTAACTCATTTATAAGGTAGGTATAATTATTATTCGCATTTTACAAATGAGAAAACTGAGGCACAGATGGACATGTAACTTGTTCAAAGTTATAAGTTAGCAAGCCATGGATTCAAACTAGGTTCTGACTCTAGAGCCTGAGCTCTTAATCGCTATGCTATACACTGTCTGTAGACTGTCTCACACATGTGTGCCACTATTTTTCAAATACAGGCATACTTTGGAGATATTGCAGGTTCAACTCCAGACCACCGCAATAAAGTGAGTTAGACTAATTTTTTGGTTTCCCAGTGCATATAAAAGTTATACTGTAGTCTATTAAGTGTGTAATAGCGTTGTCTTTAAAAACGATATACATACCTTAATTTAAAAATACTTTACTGTTAAAAAATGCTAACCATCATCTGAGCCTGTTGGAAAAATGGCGCCAATAGGCTTGCTCATCACAGGGCTGCTACAAACTTTCGATTTGTAAAAAATGCACTATCTTTGAAGCATGAAAAAAGGAGGTATGCCTGCATATGTAGATGCTTCTGTAATTAAATAAAACATTCAAAAATGCTTTTTAAAACTAGTTTTATCTTATATTTTCTCAACCAACTGATTAAATCTAAAAGTATAACTATCATGCTGCTTTCTTCAAAAATGTCTTTAAAAAGGCCGACACATGAATGATTTTGAAAGACTCTTCTAGTGCCAACATTCTAGTCTATGTGATTATAGATTCATAATGGTGAGCTCCACTAGTAATTTTTTTTTAACAGTAAGGCATATATATATTTACACTGTGTGTTCGCATCCCACAATTAGATTTCTTTCTGTCACTACATACTTGACCCCCTTTACCCCTTCTACCTCCCCCACCCCCTATCCTCTGGTACCCACTAGTCTATAGTTCATGTCCATGAGTCTCTGTTTGTCCTGTTCATTTGTTGCTTTTAGGTTTATATCCCACATGTAAGTGATATGTGATTTTCAACCTTTCCTGTCTGGCTTATTTCGCTTAGCGTGATTACCTCAAGGTCCATCCATGTTGTCACAAATGGCAGTATTTCATCTCTTCTTATGGCTGAGTAATATTCCATTGTATATACGTACCACAGCTTCTTTATCTAATCATCTATCGTAAGACACTTTGGTTGCTTCCATGTCCTAGCCACTATGAATAATGCTGCTATGAACATCAGTGTGCAAAAATCTTTTCGGATATGGGTTTTCAAGTCTATCATTAATTTACCAGCACTGCCTAAATTTTTTTCATGCCTAAATTTTTAGTCTTACTTACACTGTTAGCTGACCCATATCCAAATACAGAGATATAGCTTTAGACATGCACTTGGCATTGCTCACTTTCACTGTCCATCCCTTGATTCATAATTGCTTTTTCTGCCTTTGTTTCTTTCTATTCTAAATGTCCTTTCTTTAAAAATAACTAATCGCAAAGGAAAGCTCTTCAATCACTCTGTTTCAAAAATATATGATGGTTTCCTATCTGGAGACTAAAGTAATATGGCTACAAGACACACCAGAACCTTCCAATCTGAGTGCCAAGTTATCCTTCTTCTACTATCTTCTCTTCCTCACATTCACTTGAGCCCCATCCTCAAAAGATTCTCTTCTTTCACCAACAGACAATATACTTCAGTGTCTCTGTGCCTTTTCTAAGCCATTTCCTCTGCCTTGAATGCCTTCCCCATCACTGCTACCTGGAAACTATTCATTCTTAGGGCCCGGCCACATATAATCTCCTCTTCTCCACCGTGAGCTTGTTTCACTGTGCTCTTAATAGAAGTTTGTACCTCACCTCTATTATCATACTTACTATATCATAAACTGCTGAAGGACAGAGCTAATGCCTCACCTTTCTTTGAGATGCTACAATCTAGCACAATGCCTAGCACATTCCAAATGATTAATTAAGTGTTGACTAATAACTAGGACAAGGGTTCTAGTATCTGGGAGAAATTATTGGGAAATGTGCCTGAGGGTGACAGAAAAAAAAAACTTTATGTTCTTTTAACATGGTGTGAAAAACTTCACTCTCTATTTATATAGCTAAATATTCATACTAGCCTCAAACTGACCTATGATAAAATGTTTTTTTGCTAAATTAAAATAATACCTAAATTTCTATACTGATTCACTATTTTTATAGCGTTTAACCAAAACTGATCTGACATTTTAAATTCCCATTATATGAAAATAACCTTTACTGCTTTAGCATGTCACTCACTGTAGCATATAGCTTTTTGTGTTTTTAAGCTTATGTATTTGTTTTTTACATTATATTATGTGCTATTCGTACTCTTCAGGAAGGCAGAATAACTGCTTCATTTTAACACAGCAGCTTGAATAACTGCAGCTGTTTAAAATATGCTTATAATTCAACTATAAAATATTTTTAAAGGGCTGCCACCTGCAGATATAAAGTAATTTTATTTTGCGGGGGGAAGACAATTCATTGTAAATACCTTATATACTATTCTGGATATATTAAGCTATATGAAATTAGTGTATAGTTAATATATAATAATACGCTGGCCTAAAAAGCAGTTTTTAAGAACCCTGGGGGAAAATTTTTCCCTGTCCTTTTAATTAAAAATGTTCAGAAGTGGGAATAGGAAAAGTATGTTACCTATCTCCATTCTCAAATATTATAATTTCCCATCCTCTCTCAAATCCCGAAGAAAAACCTTGGACTTCACATCCCTAATAATTTGTAGTCTTTATAATTAGATGTAATTTTGATGTCTCTACTTTTATTGTAAATGTAATAAATATAAAATTTACCTTAAAAGGGTCACATGATATAAGAAAATTTCTAAGACATAATGCTAATTTTTAGAAGCTAAATACAAAGGCATATATGGTAGATCACCAATAAATATAAAGCAATTTATGTATATCCATAGAAAATATAGCAAAATGTTAATGGTTCTCTCTAGAATGTGAAATTGTGGAGTTTAAAAAATATTTTTCTATATTTTATAGGATTACTAGAGACCCACATTACTTTTGTAATAGAAAATGTCAAGCAATGTCAAAAAATGACAATTTCCACATCGATATATTAGTATCCAGAAATACATGGCTATTTTATTTTGGTACAGATTTGCTTACCCTGAGACTAAGTGAAGGCAACAAATGCATATCTACGCCCCTGCCGTCCCTTCCCCCTTTAACTAGGGCAGTGGCAGGAACTCCTAGCAAACAGTATCTTCCACTAAACTAGGATAATTTTCTCTTCATTTAAGAGATAGCTCTTTGGGAAAATCAGTGCATGATCCCACCACTATCAAATGTCATCCCATCAAGTAAATGACTGAAGACATTTGAAGATACCTTTGTAGTTAGGCTCTCTTTCCTTTTTTATTTCTTTTGCTTTCAGAACATTTCTTTATTAATTCTGTTTAAATTAGAGTTACTTTCTTGCTTATCTTTCCCCTTCCAGTGTATCTGAAAATTGTTTCAATATTGTGTTGTATAGCTAGAAAAATGGGTTACATATTTTTTAGCCTGCATTTTCTTCATGTAATATTTTATTTCATTCTGATGTAGTTTTATATTTCGGTTCCTGTCTTGAATTATTAATGATATTGATGAGTTTTTCTCTTAAAACTTTGTGTTTAAAGGTGAATCTAAGATACAGGGGTTTAGAATATGTTGACAGTGAAGACCTTTAGGACTCTGAAGATTTATTTTTCAAATGACATTATCACAATTTTTAAACATTAAGTAGGGTTTGTAAAATTGGGCTTCATTTAAGCCTTCTGTCCCTTCTATCTTAGGTGTTTTGCTAGTCTGATAATTTAGAAACATGAAATGATATAAGTAAACACATTAATAAAATTCATTAATTGCCTTACTTTCCCTCCAGTTTCTAAATGAAAAGAAGCTAGCTCCAGCAATAAAAATTTGCCTGGGAAAAACTTGCTTGAGCAAAATTATTTTACAAGTAGAATGAATGGTTCCTGTACAACTTGTCTACAAGAGAAGTATCCTTTATGATCTAAAATGATCATTCACATAGATAATTTTTCTTTTTCTATTACACAAAATTTTATATAAATATTCTTTTGTTGTAAAAAAAATAAATAAATAAATTAACAGTACAGTTAATTGAATGTTCCCTGGATCATTCCTCCTATCCTACTCCCTTCCCTAAAAGCAATACACTGGTCAGCAGTTACGCTCTATTTCCCATAAGCATGCTCTACTTGCTTACCTGTGCCATCAACAACAAAAGAAAGGAGGACACAGCAATTAGAGAATGACAAGGATGAAGTTAACAAGACTACTGAAGTACAGTGCCAAGGTTTGTTGCAGAAAAACACCAAAGCTAGTCACATCCAAGTTTCCTCATCCAGGAATGAAGAGATCCTTGAGCTGGGATCTTGACTTTATTTAAAATAAAATTTCAAGAAAAATGTCCTGTTTTCTAGAAATCATACAAGTTACTGACAATAATAAATTTATCCCCATCCCTCCACACCCCATGAAGCACTACAGGAGTAGTGAAAATAAAAATTTAAACAAATACATAAAAACTCTTAGTTATATATTATAGAGTAAAATAATTTATTTTAGTAACCCAAGTCAGTTGCACAACTAAAGAAGTAACTTAAGTATTAAACCTATGAAACATTAGCAACATGAATACATTTGCATTTGTTTCACATAAAACAGTAAAAAAAAGAAAAGAAAAAGGACACAAATTTGTGAGTAAAACATTTACTTATATTTAACTGATTTTTAAAAAAAACTCTATAGACTAAACAAAACTAGAAATAATCAAGTACATTCACTATGTTGGCCTAATTCTCAAAATGGAAGTTATAGGAGTATTCTTAATAGAAAAAAAAAGTATCAACTGTACAGCAAGATGTTGAAGTCGAAAAACAGAAAGGCAGTCTATTAAACTAGGTGCGTGTTAGAAAACCTCACCAACAACCTGTCTTTACTTCCTAATCATATGCTTCCTAGCATTTTCTAACAGCATTAAGCTCATGTATCTAATTTTAGTTCCACCCAAAATATATCATCCCTCTTCATTTAAGAAAAAAACAACTAAGTGAACTAAAATTTTTTAAAAATGGACAATTACTATGAATTACTGAATCTTTACTGATATAGCATAAATAAGTGGGAGCTTCTTTTGCATGAAGATAGTATGAACAATATGGAAAAGCATGATTCTTCATGATACCTACTGTGCTCCCAATAGTTCTGCCTGTGGTTTCTGAGTGTGTCTTGGCCTATTTTTAATTTCATGCACAAAATCGAACTTCATTCATTTGTTGTCAACCACTTCCTTAAATTTACCTCCATCTAACAATACATTACCAAATATAATAAAAGATATGATCTAAGATACAATTTCTAAGCTTAAGGAGCTCACAATATAGTCTAGAAAAGACTGGAATCTATATACATATACACACTAAACCAGTACAATAAGGTAACATACTGTACATGCAATATAAGTGGATATACTCTTTGGAAGTTTCGACACAGGAAAGACTGGTGTCGACTGAAAAAACAGAGAAGGGAAAGTTTTAAAGAAGTGGTGGAATTTGAGCTGGGCTTTAAGACGTGGGTAGAATTCACATGAGCAGGGAGGTAGGGAACATTCTGGATTGCAAGGACAAAAAGGTATAAGGGTGGGAAAAAGGAGGAGGATGCACAGGCACATAGTTCAGAGGCAGAAAATAAAAAAATAAGTAGCAAAAGAGAAGGGTTTATATCTTATCTTTTTTTCTATTTTCTACCTCTAATATCCCCAGGTGGTATGACATCCTCCCATCATTAACAGTGGCAGTGGGCAGCAGTAAATATTTTCACATCTGAGAGTCATAATACTAAAATTAGTTTAGGAAGAAAGGCAAAAAAAAAAAATGGGGTAAGCATTTGTGATTTGATTTTAAATTTTTAGGTGTTAGGTGATAAGGGTGGCAGTAGTGAGAAAGGAAAACACTGACGGAAGTAGGAAAGTTCAAAACTGAAGCCAATGTTTTTCAACAAGATGAGATTTATTTTAGACATACTGACTTTGAAATGATAAACACCAAAAGGCCCAACTAGAGATATAAGACTGCTATTCAGGAGATTTGAGGGCCTGATAAATATTTGGGAGTCATCGGCATGGACGACAGGGGCTAATGAAAAGGAAGGAATTGGAGGGGGCAGGGGAGTGTGTCAGTCCCCAGCAAAGACAACAGAAGCAAAGGGACAGAGTACGAGAATATCTAGGAGAATATAATCCAGGAAAGCAGTAACCAATGGATTGGTCCTGAGGAGAAAAATTAAAGCACTGTCGTATAGGTTAACAGCACACTAAGTAGGATTACTGAAAGGACAGGAAGGAAAAAATGGCCACAAAAAAACAACAAAAATATAGAAAAAGAGTTTGGTAGCTAACGTGGCAGCAATATCTAGGGAAGAAAGGGTATTTTCAAACTGGTGAGTCCTATGTGCACACAGCCTGAAGTGAAGATACAAGTCACAGATAAAGAGCTTGGCAACGAAGGGAGGGTACTAAGGAGATGACATAAGGTACAGAACACTATTACTAATCAGAACATTTACTGAACTCTTACCCAGTGCCAATCACTCTGTGAGGCACTTTACCTGCATTATCTCATTTTATTCTCACAGCAACTCTAAGTGTGTGGTATTTTTATTATCCCACGTTGCAGAAGAGAAAACCAAGGTGTAGAGCTGTTAAATTACTTAGGATCACAAACCGAGGAAGAGCCAGAACCGGGAACTAAATTCGAGTTTGTCTGATACCAAGTTGTTCCTATAAACTTCTTTGCAAAACTGAAGAAAGCAGACATATGAGGGTGAATTTCTAAATGTTTGTTGACTACTCAGGAGAAAAATTTTAATAAAATTGTGCACAGGCAGATTAAGGTAGAAAAAAGTGCGGGTCTACCTTCTCTCCCTAACAACAACAACAAAAGCCCAAACCATAAACATTCGAGACAGAATGGTCTTTTATAGCCTTTTCCCCTTGGATTACTTTGGGCCTAATTTCTCCGCAGAACTTGATACACTAGCATTGCTTATCATGAAATTAACTTTGAAGTTAATCATTGGTTTGGACTTCAAGAAAAAAATCTGGAACTGAAAGTTTTCAACATGTAATTCACGGGACAATAGAGAGAAAACAAAAATTTAGAATTTAATTATATGGACAATTTCTAATTTTACTGAATTAGGAAAACTATATAAATGCAAAACAAACAAAAACAAACTAGTCTTTTGGCACTTTGGTCACATTTAAAGAAGTTTTGAAAGTTTAGTTTCTGCCTTGAGATATGAGCTCATATAATCACTACCTATGACTTATGAATATGGAAAAAAGCAAGAACACTCGGAAAAGACAATTTTGGATTAGGCAGACACTCACTGATAGGTCAAAATTCCCTTCTCCCCTGATGTCTTCATTTTGGCATTTCTCATTACTATCACCATTATAAAGCAGCGTCAAAAAGCAGTGAAGTACACATTCTTTGATTCTGCTATTTACTAATAGCGCCAGTAAACCGCCTTTTGCCAGAGAAATTAGAAAATAAGCACTAGGAGTTGTAGTTACTTAACAGATTTTAATTATCTATGTGTTTCTTAGTCTATGTCTCATTTCAAATGGGTAAATCCAAGTTAATTCAATAGGTAACGAAATCCATTTATTACTACTTCTGGTAAATTGTCTTGTGCTTTAGAAAATAGAAAATGATCACTAAGATGAAAAGTTTTAATTACTTGTAGATGTCAATTATCTGTGTCATTCTTAGCCCAGTGTCTCATTACCATGGATAATGCAGACATGTGTATTGGAATAAAATGAGTAATGAACCTATTAATGCAAAGCTTTAATTCAATGTTCTTTTTTTAATGAACTTATGTTCGACCATTACAACTTGATTTGTACCAATAATGCCTTTCACTTACAGCACCTTATGCAGAAAAATTAAACAATTTAGACTTCTTCTGCCAATCCTACACTTGAGATTTAGCAAAGCTTAAGATTTAACATATACTGTACCATCACCACTAAGAAAGATAAGCAAATCATGAAGAAATTTTGACTGACAGTAAAACTATAAGGAATCAAATATTCAAACATAGCTCATTTAGCCTAAAAGGAATCATGTAAATTTTAATGTTTGTCTAAACTGGCTAGTTAAATTCACATCCTCAAAAGATGCAGTAGGGAAAACCAACATGTACACAAATAACAAAATATTGTCTATCGCAAAGAACTTCATACTTTGAAATATTATCTGGTTAAATTTTGAAGCTGTCCAAGATTTTATCGGTAACTATATCTATTTCTTCAGATTCAGAAAACTTTTGTAATTATTTTTTCTTCTATTCTTAAACTATTTTCAGCAATAACTGCTTAAAGTCTGTGAAGCTCAAAAACTACACAAAAATAACATAATTGACATAACCCCACTACCCCACTACCACAAAGAGAAATATATTAGTGATGATCTCTTGACTTCTGTACCACCTTTAGGAAAATTATAGTATATATAGTAAATGCAGTCATTCAATACGAGAATCAATTTCCAATAAGAAGTCTCTCTGGCTTCTTCCTTAATCCCTCAGTAAATCATTCTCCCCACCCTAGCATCGTCTACCTGGTAGACAATCTCTGGTGAATGTCTCACAGCAAAACAAATCAATGCATCTAACAATTTAGAGCTTTCACCCATTTAAAACTGAGATAAGCAGGGAAATCCAACACACAAGTAACATGTTAAGAAATGACCATCCATGAGCTATTCATGGCAACTGCTGCCAGTGCTTCTACTCCCAGCCTCCTGTGTATGCTGGTGCAGCATTCAGGAATCAGTGCCCCAGTAACATGGTCACATGCAATGCTTACTGTTCAAATTGCAACACTGCCTGGTTTTCTATATTTTTAATGTTTGAAATACCCCTTTTTGTATCATTTCTCAGTCAGAAACTGAGGTTTTATATTTTCTATTTGTAAAATGAAGCTTCTTAACATAGCACTTAATGAAAATGAATTAAATCTCTTTAAGCCAAAGTTTAAGATACCCTGGCTACTGAGCAACTTATAAAATACTATTTTAAATTGTTCCATATCATTTCCACCTTACTAGTATTATGAAAAACAGTCTTTTAAAATACTAAGTCTCCTAGCTAACAAAATCTCACATCTATGAAAAAGCAATTTGCATTTTCATGGTGATGATGACGATTTTACTACTCATTTAATTTTACTGCTGTAATAATATTTACATCATAAGTCAAACTTACCTTTAATGATATAATAAGTAGGTAAATATTATCTTTAAAATACTTTCAAAACTATAAATTTATGATGAAAAATAATCCTTTCTCATTGCCGTATGATCTTCGCAGGCCAGAATTCAGAGAAAAACAATCATTGTACACAAGATAAATATTTATATCACATATACAAATATAACAGGTATTCTTTGACCTATTCATCAACATCACAACTATCACATAGTAAATGACCCTATACATCTAAAATGAATTCTCCTAATTCAGAAATAGAACTGAATTTTACAGTTCACGTACCTGAACCTCACACGTCCTCTGTTTAATGGTATCTTCTTTCTCCTTAAGGTCCTGTTCCACATTATTCTTTTCCCTAGAAGACCAGCAAACAATGCAAGAATATTTGAGAACATCAGCTACAGCCGGTATGGTTATCCATCCTCCTAATCCTGAATCGCTTTTTAAATACATAGTGAAACATTCAATTTTTAAATGAAGGGCAGATTATTCTACCCTCTTTTAATTATTTATGGAACAGAAATCAATATAAGCTCTGTTTGTTAAAAAAAAAAATCGCTTTCTCACTAAAATGTGATAAAAAGAGAATAGATTAAAAAAGGAAGAGGAGAAAAATAATCAATGAAACACTCAGGTTTCACTGATCTCATTGTTGCTATGGAAATGCTGTCCAATGAAAATTGCTGGTAAAAAAAGGAGGGGTTGCATCAGCTCTGTAAGCTTAACCCTTAAGTACCCTGTTAAATCAAATGAAAATGGCTAATAGAAATAGTCAACAATATTAAGGAAAAAGACATTTACTGAAGTGTTAATTTCCCCTTAAATCACTGGTGTGTACCAATTTTAGAATGAAACAGAGAGAATATGGAAAAAGGATTGCCAATACACAGGCCATTAGCTCTATCAAATACATCTGCTAAAAAAGGCTATTTTGGGATCTCCAATCAATCTCAATTGATTAAATACATAAAATAATGTATAATAAGTAAAAAAAACAATCACATTAGCAATTAACTCTTTCTGCTCTTCAGATCAAACATGCTAGGATCCACCTTAACTTTGAAATATCATTATCTAAATTCTTACATGCTTCCATCAGAGGTGGATTCCTAATGAATGAATCTTAAGCAATCTTAGATTCAGAATTACAAAATAAAGTTATTTCTTTTGATGTAATAAATTTAACTGCCATTTGTATTAAAATCACACACACACACACACGGAGTTTCCTTCACTTTCCTTTCTTTTCTACAAAATAAGAGAAAAAGCCATAGAATTCTGCAGCAATACATTTTTGGAAGTGGGGGCAAGGGAGGTAAAAGAAAGCAATATGAAGAAGGGAGGATGGCATTCAAGAAGGAAATCCTCCAGACTAACTACGGCAGTTTCCCCTTAGAGCTTCATGACCATATCTCAGTTTCATCCCAGACATAACCCAAACATAAGCTCAGGCTCCATTAAACTGTAGCATAAAAGGAAGTGAGAAAATTATACCAAAGGAGATACTTAATGGACAACTGCATGCTACATTTATATTTCTCACCTTTTGAGGTGAGATTTTAAACGTAGACAAAACTCAACTGTTTTGGATATGTAGGCACAATGTTTTTAGGATTTATATGGGAGAAAGAAAGCATAAGAATAAAGCCTCGGTATACTGCTACTTTTAAACACTTGAGATGGCCAAGGAGCTCACTAACCGTTTGTCAGATGGGTTGCAATGTGGGTCACGATGTCGCGGAGATTTTAATAAACAGTCCCTTACCATACGAATCATTGTTGCAGCCTGTTCCTCCCATACCTCAATCTACTTATTATAGAAAGGTCATACCCCACTTTCAGTCCTTGTAAAATTAGGTAAAATAGGAAAATAGAAAAACGTAGGAAGAAAAACCTAAATATACCCCACAAATTCTGTAAGCTCACTCTTGGAAATTTTTTCTTTCCTCCTTATGTGAGCAGAAGAGTGTTTTCAGTTCCGCTGCAGCATGCCAGAGATAAGTCACATGAAAAACTAGCCTCCTCCCCCCATCTCAAATCTTCAGAGGCATTCCACACAAGGTCAATATCAATTCAGCTCCTGGTTTCCCACAGTAGACAATAACAAAAATAAAAAAACATTACACAGTATCAAAGATCAGCACTGCACACACTAATGAGCATGTTTGTATTCAATCCTTTCTGCTCCACTGTTAACTGCTTTACTGACTGTGTCTGCTCAGATCAAGTGTACCTGCAGGAAAACAGGGCTGCAAGACAGTAAGCTGGCTTAAAGGAGACAAGACAGAAGAATGGGAAAGCAGAAGAAGGAAGCTTGCTTGGTGAAAAAGGAAACAGATTACAAAGGACTCTCGGTTCTAACAAGCAAACATAGTCTATATTTGGGTAAAATGGAGGAAATTTAGCAAATACAAATTTCTCTTCATAATTTTGGGTGTAGGTGGGGAGTAGTGGTGATGTCTCCAAATATATCCTGAAAACCACTCCCAATTAAATAAAATATGAGACTCATTAATTTTTCTTAGTATTGAAATCCATTAAATTTAAATTTTTGATCTATTTTTACCTAGTAAACATCTGGTCTCATAAATTCCTTTTATCATTAAAGCCAAGTAGTATAACATACACTACTAAACAGGAAACTTTTAAAAAAATAAAATTGTCAGTTATATTACTTTCTATAAAAAAAATAACATTACAATTGAAATTGTCCTATAAATCAGACTGAAAATCAAATAATTTTGTCATTAACTTAGATTATAATTTCAGAGATGCCAAATTGTTATGCTGTAGTATTCCACAACTCAACCTCTACAGCTATCCTTCTCATTTCAGGCAAGTAAAAACATCTAAACACATTTAGGGACACTAAGGATGCCTGGTCATATTTCTTAGATTCTTCTCTCTTTCAAATTAACACATATATTTTTCTAAAGGTCATGGATGTATAAGTAATACAAAGCATTCTGCTTAACATTAGCAATTTAAACATTTCAATAAAAAATAATACTTAGATGCAGTTTCCTAAGAAGCCCACCAATATAGGTGGATAAGACAAACAAAAGATGTATTCTAAAAATAGGTATGTGAACATTTTGCCCAAAGCACTGTTCATCTTGGATGTCATGATAGGAAATAGCTATTGCCTTCACCTTAGTAATTTCCAGAAAAGGAAAATGAAATGACCCTATACACCCTCTATCTTAGACTATCTACCTGGTCCTATTCACTCCTGAGATGCTAGTACACCCTGAGGAATCCACAAATACCAAAGCCATAAAGGCCAGGCACAGAGCTTCCTGGTATTTCGAAGGCTGACTGTTCTGGTTCCATGGAAACCAGTAGCTGAACCAGCAAGGAGAGCAAAGCCCAAGCTAGGCTTTTAAAAGCCTAAAATTGAAAACTTCATAAACCTACTATGAAGTGGTCAAAAGCTATTCACAAGGACCGTTAGGCTCAGGGACCTGAGTCCATGCAGTTCACTTCCATTTAGCCAGGTTCTGTTTATGGAGAAAAAGAAGTGAGCCATCTGTCTTAATTTTAATATAATCCCAATACTGTCAGAGCAACAGGATTAAATCATCTTCAAAGTCCTTCGCAGATACAGTTTTATGTCTTGTTTTGTGAACATAAGCATCTATTATTTTCCAATTGGAAAACAATAAAAACTAGAAACCAGTTGAAAACCAGAAAGTTGTGAAACCCATGAAAATCTATTTTTCAATCCTAAGGCTTATTTATAAAAATCCATTGGGGAACATTTAACCCTAAAGATTCTCTTATTATTAGGTAGCTTAACTGCCAATAAATCTAACAAGGAAACAGAAAAGCATGCTTTTTTCATTATGTAGTCTTCACTACGGCATCTGGGTCTTACGGAAAGCAAGAAAAACAGGACTAAAAACTAGAGACCTGGATTCTAATCTGGCTCTGCCCTGAAAGTTTTTCTGACTCTGATTAAGTCATCAGCTTTCAGGGCTGCAGTCTTATTTTTCATTATGCAGATGCTACT
Source organism: Pteropus alecto (assembly GCF_000325575.1). Taxonomy (NCBI): domain Eukaryota; kingdom Metazoa; phylum Chordata; class Mammalia; order Chiroptera; family Pteropodidae; genus Pteropus; species Pteropus alecto. The sequence goes on from NW_006441955.1 coordinate 4,257,617, forward strand.
ATCTCTACTATCTTAAGATTTACAAGACAAAATGTACAAGATGACATGTAATTAGAAAAAAAAGTAGGCTCTGAGCCTATGCTTTGGTTGCTTTTTACTTATAATATTAACATTTCTTATAATTTTAAGTAACATTGATAAAGTAATTTTTAAATTTGTTAAAGGAAATTATGAGTTACAAAAAAAATTTAGAAAACATTGATCTAATACACAGTTGTAGAATATGTATTCACTGAAATCTCTGCCCAAAAATCTTGTCTAAATATTTGAAATAATCCAACAACAACTCTCTACTTTTAGAAACTCATTATACAGTTTTCAAATCATACAACTTGGAGTGAAATAGTTCAGAATTCAAATGCCGGCTCCATCACACATGATCTTAGTTAAATCACTATAGTAGCAGCTATTTGTTCTGGCCATTCTTTCCTTCTTCTAGGATCCAGCAATCCTCTGAGGAGATGCTCTTTTCCCCTCAACTATCATCTTTCTATCCATACAGGTCAAACAGAAGATGCCATCTTTTTATAGAATCAAACTCTGAGCAATGACCGGCCAAGGACTGGCTTCTGGCCAAAGCTCAACTGGTCATAGTACTCCACCCCACAGTCACAGGAATTAATACAAAAACAAGCCCACGACCAAAGCTAAGGCAGTCGTAATCTTTAGCTAGGATGCCTTTATTTGGAACTAATAGAAAACTACTATTACCACTACCATATCTTCTACTACTACCACTACTACCATTACACCACCACCACCACCACCACCGCTACTGATTACAGAAACTAACATTGATTAAGCATTTACTACATGATAGGTGTTACATGATAAGCAGTTTACATGGATTATCTCATTTGTTCTTAAGAAAAATCATTCCTGTGAAATGATGAAGATGGACAAATATGAGTCCAGGTGCTGCTGGCATCTGTTGTCCCATTTAAAGAGTAATAGAATTTCCATACAAAGAAGCTGAGGTGAAAGGCAAGGAGACAGAGTCTTGGTAGGGCTGGTTCCTGTCACCCCTGTGATAGTTAACTGTACATTATTAACTTTGCTAGGCTATGGTACCCTGGTATTTGGTCAAACACCAGTCTGGATGTTGCTGTAAAGGTATTTTTAGATGAAATTAACATTTAAATCAGTAGACTTTTAGTTATTACCCTCCATAGTGTGGGTGGGTCTCAGCCAACCGGTTTAAGGCCTTTAGGGGGAAAAAAAAAACTGAGGTCCTCTAAGGAAGAGGAAATTCTATCTCCAGCCTCTTCAGACTTGAGCTACAACATCAACCCTTCCCGGGGTCTCCAGCCTACCAGCCTGTCCTACAGATTCTGGACTTGCAGCTCCCACAATCGTGTGAGCCAACTCCTTAAACTGAAGATACTATCTATTTTACATATCGTATGTGGAGACTGTTGAGAGGAGTGAAAGAGAAAATATACAATGGAACCAAATATATCCCTATGCAACTTTAAGACCTATCTACTGATTCAGCAAATATTGAATCCTACTACATATCTGTCACTGTTACACTTTAGGGATACAAGAAACAATGCGACTGCTACCTGCCATTAAGAAACTCACAACTCAGTGTATGTGAGGAGTTGGGCAGAAGAGTATTGCAATGCAGTGTATTAGGTGTCACAATAAGTAAATACGAGGCACTGTGGAAACCTGAAGATGGGTACCTGACTTTCCCTGATGAGGGTCTGAAAAGACTTCCTCGTTATCTGTGAAGGAAGGATCATTAATTGCCAAATAAGTTATGTTGATAGTAAGTGGTATGTTTATCAACAGAAATTATTCCAGCTTGGGAATGCTTTGAGAAGGAGGTGAGACTTCAGCTATGGAAAGAATGAATGTTGGGTAGAAAAATGACATTTCAAATAGAAGAGAGAGGTTATGCAAGAAAGCACAGAGGAGCTCAGCAAAATGGCAGACTAAAAGGTAAACTAAGAAGAATGAATACTTCCGAAATTTGATGCAATACATAAGTCTACAATCCAAGAAGCTCAACGAACTCCAAGAGAAAAACCCACAGAGACCCACTGAGACACATCATAATCGAACTGTTGAAAGACAAAGACAGAATCTTGAAAACAGTAAGAAAGAAGAGACTCATTACATAAAAGAGTCCTCAGTAAGTCTATCGGTGGATTTCTCAACAGAAAAACCTTGAAGGCTAGAAGACGGTGGGAAAACAAATTTAAAGGGCTGAAAGAACAAAACTGTCAACAGAAAATACTCTGACTGGCAAAACTGTCCTTAAGAAAACGAGAAAGAAATCAAGATACTCCCAGATGAACAAAAGCAAGGGACCTCATTACCATTAACCTGTGGTACAAGAAATGCTAAAGGGAGTCCTGCAGGAATGAAAGGAATGTTTCTAGACAGTAACTTGAAGTCATATTAAGATATAAAAATCTCTGGAGGTTTTAAATGTTGAGTCATTTCCTTTATGTGAACATTAATTAAATTGCCTCCTTATTACCAAACAAATGCACACTACAATCTAGAGCTTCAATCTGACGATCAGTAACGCCATTCTTAAGGAAGTCATGACTGAAACTTTCTAGTATCAGGTAGTACCACAGATCTTCACACAGCCAGAAGCCAATTAGGTTAAATTATATAAAAGAGTTCCAGATTCAATAATATAAACAATGCTCTCCCCAGAGCTAATAGTTTCTAATGGTTCTGGAACTGAACTAAACTGAAAATACAATTTTTATAAATTCAAAATATATATGCTAATAGTGCCTTAAATATTATTTAAAAATCAGCTCTCAAATATGATTGAGGTAGAGATCTATATAGTTAGGAACACAGATTCTGACTACATGAAAACATAGTTCCAGTCTCTCTTCAACTAGGGAGAGAGTATTCATTCAGCTACTCCAACCAATGTTTGCTGAGCACCGACTGAGTAAATGCTGCGCTCTAAGTGCTGAGCTGGGTATTGGGGATGATGATGGTGATGATTACTAACATGTATTGAGAATTACCATGTTCCAAGAAGTACACTAAGCATATACATGGTCTTATTCATCATTTCCATTTTACAGATGTAAAAACTGAGGCACAGACAATTAAATAAGTAACTTGTCTAAGTCATGTCAGGAGTCAAACCAAGCAATCTGGTTAGAAAGCCCATGTTCTGAAACACTACACTGTCTGGCTTTACTAGAAATAAGAGACATTCTGTGCTATCACACAGAGCTCGGAGTCTACTGGGGAAATAAATATAACTCTGTATCATAAGAGAAGTTCTGAGAGAAGGAAATTGAGTGCTCTCTGAGCTGAGGTGCGTATTAGGGAAGGCTTTTTAGAAAAGACTTGTCCATTCCCCATTTGAAAAATCGAGATACAACTACTTACCCTTTAGCAATGTTGCAAGAATTGAATAAGAATTTATATAGAGCAGACATAGCACAATGCCTAATAATTATCATTGTAATTATCTATCCTGTTTACTGGCCCAAGACCAGGGTAACACACTGGCCTGACAGGATGTAGCTTTTACTTCCTAAGGTTCCTGCTAAAAGGACAGAGACAGGAAGGAAGTGGAAGCTGGTAGAAGATAAAAAAATGTTAACTCCTGCCTCAGCACAATTCACCACCACCACCACCTCATTAAGTGACTGAAGCAATTTCTCAGTAATTTCGCTTTCTCACTACCAAGAACTTCTCTATTTGAGTCACTTTACTTTCAGAACAAGGGCTCTTAAAAATGGTTCCATGGGTAGTTTTTAAGGGTCCGGTAACTCCTGAAATAAATGCAAAATGGTGTACATGGATACACATGTTCCTTTTTTCTGGGAGCAGAATCTAATAACCTTTATCAGATTCTCAAAGGAGATCCCTAACACAAAAACAGATTGTCAAAATATGAAAAATCAGCCCACTAATGTCCCTGTGAGAATTAAAAATCCTTTTGTCTACAAAATCCTCTTCTGTAGTCTTCAAAATAAGCTATTATTCAGAAGCTCTTTTGCATTATTTAATCATTTAACATATGGCTTCTAATCCATCATAAACTTTATAGGAATTAAATCTGGGAAATATTCTTTTATAACAAACTTTGATTCATTCAATCAACCAACTAACCTATACAGAGATACTATGGTTTCAGGAAATGTGTACATTAATTTCTAGACCTATCCAAATGAATAAGACATAGCTCCTGCCCTGAGTGAGTTCAAATTCTTAAAAAAGACATATTAAAAAGAGCCCACAATAAAATGTGGTGAGTAGTATCATAAAGGAATAAACTCTCTAAAAACATAAAGGAAAGAGTAACCAGTAATCAAGGTTTCAGAGAAGGTTTCACAAAGTAGATGGTATTTAAGCTGAACCTTGAAGCATGAGCGTAAGTTTACAAGATAAAAGGTGTGTTCAGGAAAAGAGGAACAGTAGGCTCAGAGGCACAGAAGAATAAAATAGTGGCATGTTGAGATGAAAGATAAGCCCACCCACCATAGGGTTGAAGAAGGGGAATGAAACTGAAATAGATTAGAGTACTATGCTGAACACTGAGAGTACAAGAGCAAACATACAGCATCTGCTCTCAAGAAACTTTACAGTGTTATAGCAGGAGATGATTCTACGTTACTTTGGGAGGTGGATAAGACAAAAGAATGGTCAGGATGCCAAGGGAACACCACAAAGGAAAGTGAACTAGATCCAGTTGGAAAAGGGGAGTCACTACGGGATCTGAGTTGTACTTTACACTCAGTTGAAGGTAGGATGGTAGGATGGTCAAGAGACTCTAAGCAGAGAGTTCATTAGGAGGTCATAGCAGTGATCTACGTAAGAGATAAAGGCTAAAACTAAGACAGAAACAGTGGAACAAAAAGGACAGATTTCAACAATACTGAGCAAATTATTTTCTCATCTATTATATAAGGTGAAATAGAACACTGAACAAGCAAATAGTCCCTATGCTTAAAAAGTACATAGTCCTGTAAGAGATCCAAACAAAATAGACAATTATAATAAAGTATGGAAATGTTACAACAAGTGTAAATATAAAAACTATGTTAGATAGACTCACATAAGATTTGATAGATGTGGGGTTGGGAAGTAAAGTAGTCAGAGAAGGCTTCTCTTTCGGGAGGAAATGATATCTAAGGTGAGATTTGAGGATAAGGAGTTGATTAGCCAAAGGAGATGGTAGGAATGGTTTCAAGAAACATTTCAAAGACAGAAGAATAAAGATGAGAGGAAAATAAATCTCAGGTTTGTAGCCTCAGTGACTAGATGAATGGTGATATCACCGAGAGAGGAAAATAAGAGAGACAAGGATAGTGGTCAGAGGAAGATCAAGAAGTCACATCCTACTGGACAGTTGGATGAAAACACTAGTAGGCAATGAAAAATAGAGGTCTTGAGCCCGGGTGAGAGATCCAGGTATTTGATAAGATTATTATATTATATTACAACCATTACTTTTCCTTAAGGTAAAAATATCATACTAATTTAATCTGACGGACATAATTAAATCCCCATATAGCAGAAATTGAAGGAATTATATAAAAAATTTAAAGAAAAAAAATGGCAAAAAGGCATCCTGCATCGAGCTCTCAATGTCTCCTGTTTTCAACTAGAAACAATTTGGTTAATTAGAGATGAAAACGATGTCTCATTTTTTGATCAATAAAAGAGAACATTCTATACCCAACAACTAACTCTGGGCTTATATACAACTTTCCATATTTCCACTGATTTTGAATGCTCAAAATAAAATATTATTCTAAGAAACACATTTCTTCTTCATTATGCTTTCCTAAATTATGCAAATTTTTATTTCCTCCATCATCAAGGGGGGGAAAACAAATTTTATAAAGCACCATATTTATTACATACTCATTACAATTACATATTACAATACGTTGTTTATTTGCAGGTTTGGCCCCTGGACTAAAATTAAATATCTTCTAACAAATAAGAAGAGGCTAATTTTTTTATCAAATAATAATTTAGTAAAAGCCACAAATTCTATTTAAATTCTTTTTTTCTTGTTTTGTGGTTATATACATCAAATTTTGATATATTAATAAGATTTAAAGGCTGAAGAGTAGTACTATTGCACAGAAAAAATTGTTACTCATAATAACAAAAGCCAAAGTTTATAATGAAATATCTTGAAGACTTGATAGTAACATCATACAACCATTTATAAAAGAGAATTTTAACAATCATAATTTTAGTACAAGTAGAGAAGTCTCATTATGATGTTACTGGAGTTGACAGATGATGGAAGTTTGCCTACATTGTAGATCTCACCTAAATAAAAGCCTGGGGAAAATATTTTCACAAATGTCAAATCATGCATAAATGTATTATACATTTATAAAATGTGGCTACAACCTAAAACCTAACAAGGTTTTGGAGCTCTTTGATTTTCTTAACAAGACAGACGGTCACAAAATGTTAGATTTTTTTTTTTTTTTATGTTGTTAGCTGTGATTCACTAAAAAAGACTGCCACTAGTATAACTTAACATTATGGTTACTAGAGGTTAGTGAAAGCTCAGTTGACCAAAATGTAACTAATAATTATAAATGTTTGCATGGGCAAGAAGATTTTACGTATGATGCTCTACTTTCTATTAAAACTCACAATAAAACATTTCATACATTAAATAACTATTGCTAAAGTCAAGCAAGTCCTAGAATATTGGGGTATGTGTCCATTTTCAAAAGCCTAAGAAGCAAAGACAAACATTTTCAAATCTAGCTACTATTCGATGTACATAATACATAAAGCAAGGAAAAAAGTTAATGGACCATTTATGGACCATATAAAAATGAAAAGTCTACACACCATTATAGATTCAGTAGTCAAATGTTTAGTTCTCCTATTCCTAACCAAAGTAATAAAATGAGAGACAGACATATAACAGCAAGAACACAGAAGTAGAACTTATACAACCTGGGTTAGGTGCCAGCCAGCACGGTTGCTGACTGGATGTGTGACTTTGAATTTGATTTTTTTTTCATGAGTAAGGAAGAAATTGGGACTATATGACATCCAAGGGGTTTTTGGTTTTGTTTTGTTTTACTTTCTAGGATTCCAGCATTAGAGGCCTATTTTTGAGCAGGAAATAAGAATTTGGTAGAATTTGGCAGAAAGCAGATATGCTCAAAACTAAACAATAACATTTAAAAAGGTGCCTAGACCAAGTTTACAGAATGTCGGGTATATTATTCAAAGAGGTATATAATACTAAGACTGATCACTGAAATTACTGTTGATTTAAAGCAAACTTGTGTCTAGCTGACATTTACCTTCCCAGAACTCATTTCTCCTCTGGCAGAATTTTCATGTGGGGATACCCCCTGACCTTCATGTGGTGTTGGTGGCAACCTAACCCCCACCACTCCCAGGACAAGGTTCATGAAAAATCACACTATATACATCCTTGGCCACTGAATGTTGCATGGCATTAAGCCAATCCAGTCAGGTTGAATCTTAGGGCTTTTGCAGGACCTGCCAAAAGAAAGCCATTCCACTGTATACTTGAAATTTTAAGTACCTGTGGCTAGGTGTTCTATAGCGCCCCTGACAACATAATGGGAAAGTCTATTTGAGAATGGAACAATCCACTGGAAGTGGAAACAAGAAATGGAGAAAGCAAGAGAACAGAGTATATTATTTGAGTGCCAGTATGAAGCTATGTCTTAAGCCATCCCTACCTCTAAGGGGTCTTAGTTTCACAAGTCGACAAATTCACTCTCACTTAAGTTAGCCTAGGTTGAGTTCTTTCTTGCAACTGAAAAAACCGTAACAACTAAGCCTCTCTACAGCAATCTCAATACAGTCTTGTAAAAGAGGAAAGATCATTGCCAAGTTCTTGTCATATAGTCCAGATAAATTATTTAATTCCCTTATGTCTCAATACCATCAATAAAATAAAGTATCAGCCATTATCCACCTCAAAGTATTGTAAAAGTAAAAAAAAAAAAAAAAAGTTCGTGTAAATCCAGATATTTAAATACAACACTTTGTAGACAGAAAAATGGTCTCACTTTTACAAGTAATTTTAGTAGGTCATTTTCACAACTGAGTATTACCAAAAAAGTTTCCAGAAAACAAAGAAATTAAGGAACTATCTATAGTACTCGCTATATTTAGATTCAAATCTACTTGTAGTCAAATCTGTTCTGCACAATACCTAGTTATAAGACAGACAATTCAAATCAAGTAGTCTAGAGATTAGGTATTAGTTCTACTGTTGACAGGTTTGTATGGCTTTGGGCAAAATAACTTAAGCATCCATCTAAAGTCTTTACCTGTAAAACAGAGACAGTAACATCCATGTCAAGTCACAAGATTTTTGTGAGGATCAAAAATGAGATAACAGTTACAAAAGCCCTTGGCATGGTCTCTGCATTTAATATTCCTTCCATAAAATGTAAGCTATTCTTATAATTAATTTCCTCAACAGAATATGTTCTTAAATAATGATTTCCTAACATGTTATTCAAATATCTAAAGTTGGAGTAAAACTGCATTTCATTCATTCTAAGATACACATTTTTCACTTTCTGAAATCAAATAGTATCTTACAATTGATGGCAAGACATTGTTTATTTGGCAGTGATTTTTTTCTTTTGTAGTGGTACATAAGAAAACAGTGCATCCTGCAGTTAACAGTTGCCTTAGCTTTGATGAAATAAGGTACACTCATTCCCAACTGAAAAACTATGCTACTTAACCAAATAAAGTAGCATTTACCAAGACAGAGAAAAGAAAGAGTGTGTGTGTATTTACATAGCCAGCTATAACTTTACTTTACATACCTCTGTAGGTCAACTATTTCATTGTTAAGGGTATCTAGCTCCTTAATAGCAGAGAAATCTGCAACAGGACTTGATCCTATGATGTTCTAAAAACAAAAAGTTCACAATTATACATTATAACTATAAAATTATATACAGCAAAGCATTAAAAATGTTTAGAAGAACCAAAGAGTATTACACATTTTATGGTATTATTAATCCTTTTAATTCAATTAAGAAAACCATATCTAGTACAATTTTAAACACACACACAGTTATATACTAAGACGTTTGCCCTTAAATTCTCTAAAAGCTATTGTTCTATAATATGTGCCATCACTACAGATCCCGATGTCTTTGTCCCTTGATCTTAGCCTGTCCAGAATCTTGCAGTAAAGCAAATATCAGATTTATAAACTAATTACTCCTCTGAAATATAAATTTCTTGTGGAGATGGATGGTGATTTATTTGCATCATCTGGCGCAGAGTAAATACACAAATTTTTGTTGAATCTTAGAATTATAATGGTCGTTGATTTTATGCAATTCAACGAATATTTACTTTTTATTAAATACTTTCAGTATCTACTCTATTTAAAATAAAACCCACTGCTTAGGCATTTTCCATAGTAAATATGATTCTCACCATAAATGAAACTATCTTCATATATGACATCCTTTACATATGGTTCTCTTCTAACAATTAAAGTGTCAAAATTGATCTCTGAATGGCACTTGCAGTTAGAAAATCTAGCTGGATTTATTTTGGGGTCTGCTATTTTACTAGCTGCATGGTCTTCACTGGAAAATAAAGAAATAATCTCTGCCCTGCCCACTTTAAAAATTAAATGAAATAAATATTATAGGTGAAGTCACTCCACAAACTTTATATTTTATAAATGTAAGCTATTCTTATAATTAACTTCCTCAACAAAATATGCTTTAAAAGATGGATGGCCTCCCAATGAGTTGATTCTACCTTGGCTCAATCTCCTTTGTGAATCACACTGTTGATGGCTTATACAGCTGGCTAAAGTCAGGGCAAAAAGATAACTGCTCTTTCAAACAGTTGACCTAATACCCAATGCTACAACCAGATTAACAAATAACAGAACAATCATCATTAGGAAATATTATAACTACTGCCTGAACATGTAAAACTAAGATATATTGAGGACCTTATTAGCATAACAGAAAATTTAGTATTAATACTTATGTTGCTGTGAACTTAATGTATGTCACCAACTTACACAACAGAAGAAAGCTAAAAGTTCACAATCTCCCTTTCTCCTCACATTTATATGATGGTTTACAATTTACTAAGCACTTTCAAGTCCATTAGTCGATTCTAAAAACTAATCTGAAAATTGGGTTGTAGAAAGGGCAGATATTATTAACTCTATTTGAGAGCTAAGGAAACAGATGTAATGACTTGCTTATAGGTAACAATAGGTACCAGCTAATAATAGTTTGATCAGATTTCTGATTAAACTCAAGTGCTATTTCACACTCTGCCTTTTGGTATTTGCATATCAAGATTACTTATGTAAATGAAACTATTACCCTAAAAGCCAACTTAATAAATAGGTATAGTAACAAAATTTGGCAAATAATTCCTTCTATATTTCTTTAAGCTATACTGTATTATCAGTCCTCGGATGTTTTGTTTTTGACTATCAATACTGAAACTCATCTATTCTCAATTAATGCTATTCTCAATTTTATATTAAAGTTTGTATCAACTATACCTCTTACTATTTTACTGTGCTTCACTGATACAGACCCTTAGCATCCTAAATTAGAAAATTTAAAGTGGATTTCTGAATGTGACAGGTATTCACTAGGAATCTAACTCTGATTTAATGTGACTTATGAGCTAAGCCTGGCCAGAGAGTCTGAGAGGTGAACAAAATGAAAAATTAGCACTTGGTCTCACTTCTATCGCCAAGAGTAACTTATATCACCTAAACGCCACTGAGAAATTTGCTATCAGAGGTGCAAGCGCACCAAGAACTCATGACTTCCACACCTCTTCTGTCACTCTAATTCAAAAACAGTGACTCATATTTGACAGTCATTCACTACTAAAAGTATCATCAAATAAGAAGAGTGAGACAGACAAGTTTAACTTCAAACAAGTTATAGGGTGATACCACAAGATGACCTCGAAAGGAAGATTAGTGTACTGTAGCTGGTATATAGTTTGTGTCACTCTATTGCTGACACAAAAATTAAACTTCAATACTAAAGCAATAAAATGACATGCAACCAGGAAGCATGGAAAAAATTCAGCTAACAGTATATAAAGTATAAGAAGGGCATATGAAGAAAAATGTAGCAGCATGTCCCCTTCTTTCAAAATATTTTCTCTCACTCTGTTTTGTGCATTACGCAAAAACTCCACATTGATGATTTTAAGTGGATTGGAGAGCCTAGGGAAGGCAAGTTAAAATGCACACAGACCAAGTGACAGACATGTGACAAAAGCATGCTGTTTAGGTATTTTCTCTGCATCAACTTAGCTGCATAAAAAAACTTCTAATTTCAAAATGTATCTTGTAATGCTAAAAAGGCATAAAGTAAAGCTCTAACCTTGAGAGAGTAGTTAAGAAACTGACAGTACAAGAAAGGCGAAAAGCAGAGTGCTGCAGAATGGAAAAAATAGTCCAAACTAGAAAAAACACAGAAAGGAAAGCAACATTCAAAAAAGGATTAGTCAAAGCTGCAAAAAAATGCAGTTCTAAAAAAAAAAAATCAGATTATAAAGAGAAAAGATTATTGAAAGACAAAACAAGTGCTAATTTTAATTTTTAAAGTTAAAAATTAAGACAGTGATAAAATCCCATTTTAATGAACAGTACTGCTATCTGCCATAAACAAAGTGTGTCTCTGATCTAGTGAATAGATTTCAGACTAATTATATTTTAATTATATTAAAAACTCTGTAGAGCAGATACAACTTGAAGTGTCTATTAATGTCATAGAGACATCAATGAACAAATATAATTTGCTTTAGAAAGTTGTCATATCTGTAATTCGTGTTGGTGAGAGATTAAAGTAGCAAGGGGAAAAAAACAGTCTACATAGGTAAAAGAAGGGTGAAACAACACAGCACTCCATAAAATAACTGTTATAGCAGAGGGCATAAACACAGATTTGTAACCTTTATCTTTCTGGGTGGCATCACTTTTAGCTTTCTCTACAACTTAGAGAAATCATGTCCTATATCACAAGAAATCTCAAAAAAAAATTCACAAAATGCTCTTTGCGAAAAACTCACAAAAGAGTTAATTGAATATTCATTTTATTTAAAAATAAGGATAAAAACACTTATATGTAACTTCTGTACTTGGTGGCTATAAATGTCCATTGACTTAGGAAAAAAAATCCAATTTTGACTTTTATTAAGTTTGTTAAAATGGAATTTTTGAACCTACGTGACAAAATTAATGCGAAACCAAAATATTCTATTGACATTTTATTGAGCACTTTCCTCAGATATATATAGATCTCTCTGAGGAATCACCACAGCGATGGTTATTTTATAGGTCACAAGAGATTTAAAAGTACAGAGTATGTATTTTTAATAGCAAATAGCCACGAGAGTATGCAAGTCCTTTTAAAGATCTATTAAGGCCGAGATATTGTACATGTACTATATACTACGAAGGGTTTCCAGATGAGGAGAGAAAAATCAAGGCACAATATGACTAAACAATGTAGCTTTAAAAATTTCTGCTGTTGGCCAGAAACCAAAAGTAGCAAAACCTGTTTCTAGTTGTACAGGTATGAAATGTGTCCATACGCTCAGGAACAGGTCATCTACATGGTAAAAACCACAAAGATTTCTCCTCACACAATGTTTTTCTTGTTTTTTTTTTTTAAATTTAAAATTGATATCAATCATAATCTCCTAGATTTTGCTTTTTGTATTGTTTTCTGTAAGAGTGAATCATCAAATGAAACATAATAATTTAATTCTTAGATATTTCATTTAAATTTTATATCCTATACATAAAAAATAATCCACAAATCCAGAAGGGGAAAAATAAGACCACATTTTTCCAATTTTGAGACTGGAAAATATGGCTGCCATACGTGTAATGAATGATGGGATAAATGAGCTGCAGCCCAAGGATGTCATACAAGGCATCCAAGCATATTTATAGCCACAAACTAAACTACAAACTAAACTACAAACAGTATACTGCTCTGTTTATAGCCACATACATTTTCTCCACTATTCTGTCCAAATCAAGTCTGTCATCTGACATAGCACTTGTTCCTTTCTGTTAATGCATTCAGGTTTTCTTTTACGTTGTCTTACCTTCTGAAAAGTGGCCCTATCTGATGGTGGAATCATTTCAGGAGTAAGAACGTGAGGAGGGTCAATGCCCTTTATTAACTTTTGATTGATTAAGTGAAAAGCCAAGGCAAACTGATCCTTTGAAAGCTTCCCACAGTCCTTTGTGACACACAATGCCCTGTACAAATAAAACAAAATGAACAGTATATAAAATGCCACAACTAGCATTCTAAAAATCCAAGGAAAAAGTAATATGATTACTTAGCTTTTTGAAAATAGTAAGTTGAATTAAAAAAGAAAGTCATAGCAACTTGTGGCCTGCCTAAAACTCAAACATTAGAAGCGAGAGACCAACTAAAACAAGAGATGGGGGTGGGGGATGCTCATCCTGGTGCTGAGCAGGTGCCTCTAATCAGGATTTGCTTTGTGTATTCTTACCAATTTCCAGAACCACTGCTGAGTAAGAGCTGTGGTGGGCCAAAGAATCCCAATACTCTCTACTCTCAACATTTTCAACATTAAAAAATGTCAAAAGTGAAACCTAAGTTTCAACAAATTTGGTTCATTAGTGGCATTACAATAATTTTAAAACAAGCAAAAATTTCCCTGTCAGCTTCCTTCCTGCAACTCATGGAGTAGGAGGATATAAGGATCACCAAGTCAAAGCAGAAACAACAGCTGCAAATAGAGATCACATGTGAAGAAAAGGCAGCAATCTGGAAAGCTTTACAAAATCACTTGAAGACAAACAACAAATGTTCTATTCTAGCTTCTTTTTCCCTTTTTCCCCCTCTAAGCTTAGCTTCTGAAGTCCTGATTTGTTTGATTCATTGAAAGCCAATATGGCCTGATGAAAAGACTACAGATTATAGTGTCAAGAATCCTTGGATTCCAGCTTTTCTATTATTATTTTTGGGATCTTAGTCAAATTTTTAAACTCTCTAAGCCTTAGTTTCTTCATCTAGAAAGCAGAGATAATGGCCATTTTGTAAGGTTACTGTGAATTAAAGACAAAGTACATCAAAAGTGTGGGCATAATGCCACACCCACGAGAGCTGCCATTTATTGAGCATAGTGCCTCACTGAGGCACTCGAAAGTGGCAGCTATTATTAGTTATATACATATAATCTTTACTGGTTTTGGAGAATCTTATTCCTTTTAAGGCAGATCTACTGCTCCCTTTTGTTCTTTTCTAAGTTTCTCTTTGCAACTATATGGTTCTACTACTAATTTTTGCTGCCCCTTGAAAAACCTCAAGATGACCTCTGATATAGTCCTGTGGATTGGCAGCAGGCACACTATAAAGCATTTTCATATAAATTATCTCATTTAATGTGAAATTCACTTGAAATACAAGGTTTATCTTTTTTAAGGACCAAATGTGTAATTCCTATGTAAAAGTATAAAGGTATTCATATACCCTACAGAATTATAAAAGTATGCCTTGAAGACACTGTTTTTTTATATTGTTTAAATTTCAGATTTTGGATTATCCCTTAAAAATTTACCTTTAATGAACTGATATAAATAGATGCTGCATTTTAATATTCTAATAACAATTAACTGACACTGTCAATCTTATAAAACTTCAGGTAACTCATTCTCAAGCTCTGTCTGTTATCCAGAAGAAATCCTCAGTTCTAAATTTTCTCTATAAAGAATTCTGGAAAAAAACTATGCTATTTACAAATGCCTTTAATAAGAATATACAAAATTAGATTTGATACAAAACTATATGTGTTTTTAAAACCAATTTAAATAAAGTCTTACCAAATATGGGCTAGTAAGGTAGAAGGTAAACCTGTCTTTAGGAAGATTTCACGAACTTCTAGTCCAGACACAAATCCATCCATATCTTTGTCAGTTTTCAGGAAGATTTCATCATATTTAGCTTTTTCTGCAGGTGATACAACCCACTACAGGGGAAAAAAAAAAGGTATTTATATACAGAATTTCTGCCAAAATGAAACAAACTTTTAAGTGTCACTCTTTTAACTCCTGACAGTATCTGTCACAAATTCTGAGCAATTCTACCCCACTAACTACTAACTACGGCAACAGTGTATCACGTCCATCACACCCTAATCAAAATGCTGTGGTAAAGACAAAATTACAGAAGAAAACTATAGGTCAGTTGAGATTATTTATAGATGTCCAATTTACTCTCTTTTCAAGTAATGAGTAAATTCAAGCACAGTTAACTCTTGACTTATGAATGATCACCTTAACATAGGTAACTGGGAGAGTCTATATAAAATATTCAGATAATTCTCAATCTTCATTTTTTATAGTTTCATTCAGCATTGTTAATTGTAGCCAAGCTGGCTGATTTGCATATTCTATCATTATTTTCCTTTATTCAACCTGACAAGAAGCAGGTTGGAGGAAAAAAAGGTCCCTGGACACCCCAAAATTGGATAACTTGAACCCAAAGAATCAAGAGTTAACTAGAGATTAAACAAACAAAAACATCTATTAATTATGCCAGAGCGAGGAAGCCAGATTAGCATGGGGTATCTGCTACCTCCAACTTTAATTTGAGGTAGATCAAGGCAAAGCCAATGAAACATCCATATGACCTAAGGAAAGCCAAATGCAGAAGGATTATGTTTTCTGAGATATCCCATTATGCAGGTTCAACCAGAGGGAGCTCTAAATCTTTGATCCCTTTGATTGTTCCTTCTATCTTCATCAAACAATCAACTGTTAAATGCCATGCACTTTGTTTTTAAAAAATAGTGCTTTAACACTGATAAATCTATACCTGTCTTAATGATGCTTTGGTAGGCATTTTATCTACAGGTGGTAAGGAGTGGTAAGATTCCTTGGCTGATGTTGAAGTGGGGATCAACTGCATAGAGCCTGATATACTGACCGTTTTCCTCTTAGAAGGTGGCACCAAGGCTGGAGGCAAGGACATTGGCACAGGTTCTTTCTCCAATGCACAGTATACCAAAAACATGGCCTTCAAAATAGATGAACCAGGGTCATATATATTAAAATAATTTAACGACATCTACTCATTAAATTGATTATTGCTCAACTTTGTTCAAACTGTCTCAAATCTCTTTTTTTAAGAAATTAGGCTGGGAAGGAAAAGAGGAAGAAAAGAGGAAGAGATAAAAGGAAGGAAGAATAAAAAATGTACCCTTCAACTAAAGTTCTTGCAATGTTAAAAGCAAACAACCTGGGAAAAAAATATTTGCAAAGAAAGAGCTAATCTCTCTAATTCTATATAAAGAGTTCCTATAAATTAACTGAAGAAAAACCAAATCCAATAGGAAAATGGGCAAAGAGTATGAACAGATATTTTACAGAAAAGCAAATACTATAAAGGGCCTATCCTTAACGTACAAAAATATGTTCACTTTTGCTCACGAGAAAACTGCAAGTTAAAACTAAATTAAAATACCATTTCCACCTAATTGGCAAAAATCCAAAGTTTCATAACATACTTTGTCAGCTAGATGGAGCAAACAGGTACTTTCGTACACTGCTAGTGGGAGCTCAAACTGGTACCAAGTCTATGAAGGGCAAATTGGCAACATCTACCAAATTTATTTATTTCCCCTTTGGCTCAGCAATCCCCTATCTGGAAATCTAACTTCAGATTTACCTGCCCACATAGGAAACACTGCATGAAAAAAGGTTATTAATTACAGAATTGTTTGTATCAGCACTCAAGTGCTCATCAACGGAAGACTAGTCAAAAAATTATGGTAGATCCATATGATGAAATATTATGAAAAAAAAGGGAAACATTCTGTATCTTAACTGTGGTGGTACTTTCACAGGTACATATAATCATAAAGCTCATCAAATTATGTATTTAAATTAAATGCAGTTCATTGTATATAAAACAGTCCTCGATGAAGTTGACCGGAAAAAAAAAAAAAAAAAAGAAACATGGAGCTCGCTCTATAAAAAGATATCCAACATACACTGTTAAACATGAAAAAGTACAGGGTTGAACAGTATGCATAACAGTGTGTATACTGTATTATCTTCTGTGGCAAGGGAATAATTATTATTCATACTTGTTTATATTTGCATTTAAGAAATTCTAGAAGGATAAACAAGAAACTACAGACTGTCTTAGGATATCCCCTCCATTTTGAATTCAAGGAACCTTTAAGACTTTCACAAGATGAAAATTTTCCATGACTATCTTCAAGCACATGAAATTACTCAAAGCAACTTGGAACCTCCAGAAAGATTCCAACAGCAACTGGAAAGAAGCTTGAATATTTCTTAATTTTTCCTTCCATTAAAAATGACAATTCTACCCAAAAAGAAGTTAGCTTCTATTTCTAAGTTAAGTTTTCTAGGGCTTTCAAATTAGTATTTATTGAGCACCTAATACAATAACACTGATCCATGATTTCTGTGATTACTAATATCGTCTTAAAATAAAAGAAACTAAGGCTAAGAGATGCTAAGTAATTTGTCTGATATATTTTTAGGAAGTGATAGAGTAAGGTTCAAACCAAGATCTTCTGGCTACAAAGCACTTTTTTCCAGATTCGATCAGCTTTATTAGGAGTGTACATACAATTCTATAATGCCATGCTGTCCTCTACAACCAATAAGACTAACTTTTAACCCACTGGTACCCAAATTGAAGTAGGCATCAGAATTACCAGGACAGTTTGATAAAGCACAGATTTTTGGGTCCTGCTCTCAGAATTCTAGATTCAGTAAGTCTGGAGTTAGGCCTGAGATTTTGCATTTCTGAGAAGTTCCACAGGTGATGTTGATGCTGTTTGTCCTGGTACCGCATTTAACAATTTGACCCAACCAAGAATTTTCCTCTCTCCATTTACTAGTCAACCTGAAGAACTCAATTTCAGTTTTAGAAACACACAAACTTTCTATTTCCAAAAGCTTGAAACTCCAGAAAAGGAAAACCAATCTGGCTAGCACAACCTTTTGACCAAATTCACATTATATGTAATATTATTAGATTGGCACTGAGCTAAAGAAGTGACTAACATGCACATTAAAAGTCAGCATCCCTCTTGTTGCAGATGGGAGTCATTTCCTGGAAAAGTGGACACTAGAAACAAAAAAAGCAATGTCAGCCATCTGCTGCCAATAGACAACACATTTTTTGAAAGTTAAAAAAATACTATATTACTAATTCCGTGTTGCTTTGACAATAGTTTCCCTGACAAAACTGAAGTCAGAAATGTTACAACCAAATAAAACAGAGAAAGCGAATAGTACACTGCTAGGTTGTGATTTTGTTTTCTTATAATATTGTACTTTATCCTAATCAAAGTCTGCCATCAAAACAAATACAGCAACTAAATCGAATGACACACCACACTCACATGCACAAAAAAATCTGGCTGGCAACTCATTTTTAAACTGAAATGTACTAGAACAAATGCATTTACACAGCTAGGGATAGATACTTAACAAAGAAGCATTTAGAATATCTTTTTGATGATTTCAAAATAAAAATATCAAAAATAAATCTAAGCTTACTTCAGGACAGCAGGAAAAAAAGGGGATTTCATTTCACGGTTGCAGTCAAATACCAGTGGCTGCTCACTTTTTTATTTTTTTTCATTCTCTGTGCTTTCAGGAGTATTTCTCAAAATTTAGTGGCCATCAATTACCTGAAGGGCTTGTTAAAACACAAGTTTTTCAACCCTACCCCAGAGATTCTGATTCAGTTGGGCCAGGGTATGGCCTGAGAATTTGCATTTCTAGTAAGTTCTCTGGTAATGCTGATGTTGCTGATGGAAGATTATACTTTGAGAACTAGAATTTAGGAGCTTCATTAGGAGTTTCATTTGCTCATTGGTCTAGTCAATCAATTAAATTGTCAGTTATAATTTCTTAAAATAGCACTCTAGGATGAAACATCAGGCATTTCTTGTGTTTTTCAAATTAATACAAGTTTCCTTCATCATGTTAGTTCAACAAAACATTACTGAGAAATTTCTAGCTACTGGGCATTGTGCTAGGCACTAGAAATACAAAAGTGAAAAGAGTTCTCACTTTTACAACCCAATAAAAGTAGCAAGCATGTAAAAAGTTAATTTTGATACGTGAAAATGCTAATATAGACAAGTACAGGTCCTTTATAAATTTCCAAGTGCCAAAAATTCCTTATAATAATGAGGACCCAACAAATGCTATTTACGAAAATTTAGACCACTTTCAGTCTAAAAACTTACCTGACAGAAAAATTTAAGACTTAATAAGAATGTAAAAAGGAGATAGGTATGAAGACAGAATACAAAGTAAAATGATCATAAGGCTATCACTCCAAACTATAAAGTGGGAAAAGGGGAAAATAGTAACTTTATGGTAGAGAAACCTGACAAACACCACTTTAATCAAGTGATGAAGATTATCATCACCAGTGATGGCATGAGGGCATCATGTACTGCTCCCCGCTCCTGATAAATGTGATGAGAAAATCATTTCACGTCTGTGGTATTCTTTCCAAAAACCCATACCCCTAGTCTAATCATGAGAAAAACATCAGACAACCTACACTGGGAGACAGTCTACAGGATAACTAGCCAGTACTCCTCTATAATGCTATAGTCATAGAAAAAAAGAACAATACTGAGAAATTATCCAGAGAGGCTGAGACATGGCAATTAAATAAAATGTAGTAGCCTAGATTGGCTCATGGGATAAAAAAGAAAAACCCAAATAAAATCTGGAGTTTGATTAACAGTAATGTACCAATGTTGATTTCTTAGTTTTGACAAATGTACCATGGTAATGCAGTATGTTAATATTAGGGGAATGTGGGTGAGGAGTATTGGGGAACTCTCTGTACTACCTCTATAAATTTACTTTTCTGTTAATTGAAAACTATTCCAAAATTTTAAATTTACTTAAAAAAAAAATTTATGATATAGAAGAAGGCCCAGGTTCAGCCCTGGTTGTCATTAATTGTGCTGCTTAGAGGACCTAATTTATAGGAACTTGTCCAACTCTAAAAATCTATGAAAAAGCATGAGCATAAGCTCATTTACCAACTACTAAATTATTAGATTTAGGGGCCTTCCCTTTAAGTTTAAAAGCAGTAGTTTCAAGCCTCAATAAAACAGAACTACTTCACAGAACAGGACTGTACACTAGTGGAACTCAGCCCAACAAAAGGAATGATAAACTTTAACATTATTATTAGTCAATTCCCTTGGTTCAATACCAATACCATAATTTTATATACATTTTGAGTTTTAAATTGACACCGGAGAAGAAAATTTGACCCTTTTGCAAAATATCCCCTTAATGCCCTGTCAGAGACTTTCTACTAAGCTAAATGAAGTAAAATTCGGAAAGATATATTTCTGATATCTTATACTCTAGTCATACAATTCATCAATGAGCAAATAGAATACTGGTAATACTAATAGATTTAAAAAATATTCGAGGACATAGAAATTACTTTCAAAAACCACTTTATTTTTGTGTGTGTACAGACATACACATCCCTCTCAAAAGTCATTTAAATTGTGGCCAGAACACCCAAAGCATGCCAAGG
Source organism: Pteropus alecto (assembly GCF_000325575.1). Taxonomy (NCBI): domain Eukaryota; kingdom Metazoa; phylum Chordata; class Mammalia; order Chiroptera; family Pteropodidae; genus Pteropus; species Pteropus alecto. The sequence continues at coordinate 4,278,223 of NW_006441955.1, forward strand.
CCTGACTTTTACAAATTCAGTTAAAAAAAAAAAAAAAAAAAAAACTAAAAATTCTGGATTTTTAAATAATCTACTAGGTTTCAGAGAATATACAAAAACATTCACATTTGAAAAGAAACGAGGACCATTCATTAAAAGTTCATATGGCACAAGAGTTATACAAGTTCAAATCTCTCACTAACTTCATTTATTCCAATTAAAAAAATAAACCAACCAAAAATCCCATTTATGTTATAAAAATAAAGAAAAAAAACTGATTAAGAATTTTAATGGTAAGTCTCAAACATAAAGATTTAGGTCTAATCAAGTTTGGGTTCATTAGTGAAATAAGTAATTATTCTTAAAAAAAAAAAAAGCCATATAATTTAATAATTCAAGTTGAGATCTCTCGTTAACTTCATTTTTATTTATTCCAATTCAAAAAATAAACAGAGAGTAGAAAATAGGTCTTTAAAACACACAAAAAGCACTGTTTAATCCAAAAGGAAATGGATAAGAATTTTAGAGGTAAGTCTTAAACATATATTCTCATGTTCAATCTACTTTTGATTAATTAGTAAAATAATATACTATGGGGAAAAAAATGGTCATACTTCGATAAGCCAGAAAACCAGCAGAATATAAATTAGCATAGTACAAAGGAACTAATCATATGATTAAGTACATTATCTTTACATTATTTGGGAAGATAATTTAAAATGTTCAGAGTTTAGTTATTACACTGTTACAAGAGTATTTTAAACATTACTTCTATTTTCAAAGAAGAATGAGGTTAACTCTTAAAAATTCAGTTTTTAAAGATATTGATGCTCATAAGTAAAGATAAAAATCAAGAACTTGCAGTTTAAGTTACACTGGCTATGTTGTAGTAAGTATAATTTTAAAAAACAGTAATGACTATATTGTCCCACTCATTAAAGTAAAAAAGATGTAATAAGATACACTGGGCAAATTCTACCCAAAAGAATGCTAGTGAGACTATTAATATGCACAAAACTATAAGGAAAATCCTAGAACCAAAAGAACTAAATTAACTGAGTAAAAGCTAGAATTTTAGTTACAAAAAATGTTTTAAAATCTTCTGGAGTTATAAGGTGAAAAGGAAATAAGTGAAAATAACATAAAGGTCTCATTTTACTAAGCCAGGGTTAACAATTTTGTTTTCAAATACTGGAGAAACAAGTATGATAAATACAAGGAAAAGTGTATTAACCTTTAATGGCACAAACATTATAACAGAATTTCCACATTAATAAGAGGGGCAAAATGAATTAATCACAACTTGATAACAAGCAGTAATAAGAAACATTTAAAAAGAAAATAATAATGTAAAATAAATAGATATGGGGGAATAAAATCAATATATGTCATCTTAAGAGACATACAAAAAGTCAAATTAGGTATAAATTTAAACAGGAATGTGCCACTTTCAAGAGATACATTTTAAACATAAAAAATATTAGGTAATCCAAATAAAAAAACAGAAGCACTATTAGCATCATACAAGCTGGAATTCAAAATTAAAGGCACTAAGCATGATAAAATTGAAAAGAATTTCTGAGGAAAGCACATAAAAAGAAATTATGTGGCAAAATGGTTAAAATTAGTAAATATAGGGAAGGTACACGGTGTTCACTATTTTAAAGCAGCAATCTCAATACGAATACAAACATGGTGTTTATTCTCAAATTATTATTTTAATAAAGGTTCATTTTTATTTTTTTAAAAAGAGTAAGTTGCCTAGGAGGCTTCAGGGTATATAATGTAAACTGTTTTTATTCACTTACCTTAGCATATACTACTGTTGATCAAATGAGGATAACACCATTTTCCACCTATCCTAACTATGCTAATACAAATGCACCTTTGAAATTTTTAATTCTTGTTTTTATATGAAGAAAAAATCCCCCTGGACATCCTACCAATTGGTACAAATATTTTGTACCAATATTCTTAACATGAAAACCATTTATAAGAAGCTAATATAGAATCATTTGGTGGTATTTCAAAGTGCATCATCAGCCAAATCTCTTGGATACACCACCTTTCCTCAAAGCATCCCACAAACATTTGGATTATAGATTCAACCCTTGAGCTATAACTAGGATAAGTTTGGTCACCATTGTGAGGGGGTATCCCCTGTCATTTCCCAACTATCACCCAAATTAAAATGAAAAAGACTAGGGACATAGGGCCATCAACTCAAGTCACTTTAACTTTCTATTTTTATATATTTTTTTCTAATGTGATAATATTTATTTCTGCCTATTTCATTTGGCTCTTGAGATATAAAAAAAAATAAAATTTATGCAAGAGCAAAAAAAATAACAAAGAGAAACTGAAACATAATAAATCAATATAATGGATTTATAGAAGTCTAAAATCTTCTGAACAGATATGTTGACACCCAGAGAACATATGTAAAAATAGGTCATGAACTTGGCAACAAAGAAAAGCTTAACAAATTTTTTAAAGTAGAGATTTCAAAGACCACATTTCTCTAGTCATAATCTAATCAAGATGAAAGTATGTGCAAAGCTAACAAAAACTTTTAAACTTAACTACTTTGAAATTAGGAAATATATTCCAAAACAGATGATCAAAGAAAATTAAAAATTATCCAAAAAGTATTGAAAAAGAGAATACTCTGTACCAATATCTAAGAAATTTAGCTAAACCTGTCGAGAAAGTATGTCCTTAAATGCTTTGAATATTAAAGATAATAAAAAGTAAAGGGACTTAGTATTCACCTTCAGAAATAAAAAGAAGTAAATCAAAAGGAACTAGGAAGACAGAATTAAGATAAAAGCTGAAAAAAATAAAAGTAAAAACATAATAGAAAGGATAAATCCAAAAGATGCTTTTAAAGGAGCGATAAGCTAGAAAAAATCTAATTAAACAAACAAAAAAAATGAGAGGGAGCATAAAACACATAAGATTTGGAATGAGAAAGGACTACAACCACAAACCCAGAAGAGATTAAAAAAATAATGCAAATAAATCTGTGGCAATAAGTTTGAATGTCAAAGAAATGGATAATTCCTTAGCAAAATAAAGAGAAAATTTGAACAGACTAATTTCCAAAAAAGAGATTAAAAGGGGGATCATTACCAATAACGAATTCACAGTAGAATTTAATCTACCTTTAAGGAAGAGATGAATACAACTCTATTTGGAATTAACTATCCAATTACTAAGAGTAATTAATGTCTTCAGATAAGACATCAAAACTTTCTCTGCCTACATAAAGTGAAACTGAAGCGTTATTCACGTTTTCCTTTAGTGAAATAAATGTGAAAATCTGGGGGTATATTTGAGGTAAAATTATTCCATAGCAGAAGCAGGTACTGAGATGTCTGGTAAAGTTGGGGTACAAAAGATAATATTACTCAGCATCATATTACAGTGCATATCCAAAGCATATATTTGTATGTACCTTGAAGTCAAATAAAATGAAGATGACAAAAATATGCATCATCTATTATCCATTTGTTTCAAAATATTTATTGACTAGCTATAATTTCTAGGAAAAAATATTCATAGCAACAATCTTAGGGAAATATAGTTTTCCTCAAAGGATGAACTAAAAGGGGAAGTTTTCACGTGAGTAAACCATTAAGATGTTGAAGATTTTAAGAGCATTAGGTTACTTACAACTGCAAACTCATCTCTGTCGAGCATTCCATCATGATCAATATCACTCAATTCCCAAACCTTAAAAAGAAAAGAATTGAGGAAGATTACTGTTCTTCCATTTCATACGCTACATGTAAACACCAAATACATATGTGAGGACAAAAGTTTTGCCTAATCATTATAATATCTATTTCTCTGAGAAATTTCAATTATGCTGATTTTATTATATCACTATATTATATGCCATATTAACATTACTGTAAAAAGTAATAATTCTTAAAGCTAAGTATCTTAACGCCAAGAATCCTTTACAAACCTTTAAAAGTTTTCTTTTCTTCATCTCAAGTAAGAAAACAATTACATACACAATACTTTAGATAACTACAATGCTTTTTCACAAACATTTTCTCAGTTAATTCATGTAACGACTCTACATGGTACTATCAACTCTACTTTAGAAATGAGGCTACATGATTTATCTAGGATCATGCAATTTATCCAATTTTCAATGTGAAGACTTCTAACTAAGTCCATTATTGTTTTC
>NW_006441955.1:4282471-4317553 GCF_000325575.1 Pteropus alecto
TCCCTACACTATAATCTCAAATTAACTAAAAGAAATGTGCAATGAGTACTGTATTATGAATCATTAACCAGCTAATAATGGCCAACGCTTACAAAGGCCCTGGTAGATGTGGTTTAAATCTAGAGTAAATTCCATAGCTTTAGACCAGCTATAAAACTATGTTATATACTTAAAGATATTTAAGTCATTCAGCAAAATCTTACTTGGGGCAGGGAGAGAAAGTGTGCTGGTGAAAGACAGGAATGGAGATAAGCAAGTGCCTGGTCATTAAATGCCTTGAAAGGAGTTTGGACTTTATCCTATATGCAATGGGAAGCTTCTAAGTAATGAGACATTTTAAGTAAAAAAATAAGAAGATTATATTCATAGCTTAGAAATTTCATACTGACCACACAGAAGAGAAATGATTAGTGGGAAACAATACTAGAAAATGACTTTTAGATTAATATTTATTGAGCACCTAACTTTTATGCAACGCTGACCCAGTAGTACTACTGCTGGTGGTGTGGTGGTAGTTGTTATTACCATGGCAGCTAGCATTCGAAGAGTATGTACCAAGCACTGTGCTAAGTACTTTCCATATGTTATCACATTTAATCCTTACAACCCTATAAACTGAGAATCACACTCATTTTAAAGATCAAAAACTGAAACATGGTTTTATAATTATTTGCCCAAGGTCACGCAGCTAAAAAGCGGTGCAGCCAGGATTTGACCCTACCTCATCTGACTGAGCAAGGGATTAAAGAAAGGGCTGGAGATTTAATGAGAGTGGTAGAGAGGAATCACTATGGAAACAGCACAAGAGTGGTTGGCAGTAAAGGAAGCCCAGCTGAAGTTGGTAATCATTAAATTATGATACCAATCTTTATCAGACTTTCTCAGTAGTCTATATGCAACCATAGAGAAGGTAGTCAATTAGCTTCATGCAAAGCTGGATTATCACCAGGCAGGAAAGAATTTAGAAAACATGGTAAAGGAAGCTAAAAATACCAGCATGAAACTGTGGACCACAAAAACTCAAGTTGGATGAAGAAAGAAGAAAATTCAAAAGATGGAGAAAGAAAGAAATCTGATATTTAAAAGTCTTGATGAAGTCAAACAATTGCAATAGTCTTGCAAGTATCTAAGAAACAGATCTAGAAAGACAGGAAGTTCTATTTAGAGAGAATTTATAATTTCAGAGATGAAACTATTCCTTATGACAAGGTCCCATGATAAAGCCATGATGTAGGTGGCAGATGAAAAATACTGATGGTCTCTGGAAATCAAGTCAAGGAATTGGGAGGTCAGAGTATATACACAAAGAAAAACGGGACCTACTTAAGGGGCTTATAGATATAGCTAATTTCAAATACTCTTATTTAAAATGGATTAACCAAATAAAGAAATAAATTGGCAGTGATTTTACATGTTGTTAGAACACACAAAATTCTGTAATAACACAACTTCAAAATAAGATCTGAACATTTTTTAACAACGAGTTATAAGTGCTCCTGGTAGATACAAAATGAAAACACATAAAAAGTACATTTAGATTATAATAATATCTTACTCTTCCAAGGATATCCACAGGTAACTTAGAGTTGAGCAACACTGGTTTCACTTTATCACCTGACAGAAATCCATTTACTGGGCTTAAACTATCAAAAATTGCATCATATGTGGCCTTATCTTCAGACTATAATATAAAAAAGATCACAAGTTAAAATAATGGTGAAAAGGATTTAACTGCAGTTATAAAAATTAAGCCCCCAAAGAACAGACAACATATTTTTCTAACTCTCATTTAAAAATCATTTTCACTTTTATCAAAATATAGTAAATAATAATTTAAGTTACTCTACTCAAGAGTTCAATATCCCCTCTATTCCTTCTGTACCTGGAACACTATCTTTGCTTTTCTACTGTTAGGTTAGAATCAAAAGATTTCGGTGACAGAAGGGTTTTGAGAAGAACACCTTAGCTGAACCCTCTCACTTAAACAGATCCATACCAAGGAAGTAATTTTTATAAGAACACAACTAGTCAGTGACATTCTATCACATATCAAACTCAAACAAATTTTAGAAAGAAAATCACTACCATAGGAATGATATCAAGCTTCACACATTTTCCCCAAAGCAAGATTTCTTTTTCTTGTCAATAACAAGAATTTCCTAAAATCCTGAAAAGTTACTTGTATACAAAAAACTATTGTTTATGATTTGCCCAGTCATGGCCAAATCCTTACAATATTTAAATTAATTAAGAGCACACAGCATACACAGACAAACGAACCAAAATGGCTTTCTGACAAAACTGTACACATTTATTAAAGGTCTTTTGATATGCTAAATTATAATTCTACTTAAAATTATAATTTAAAAAATCAAGTAAGATAGTTATAACCAGCGTGGTGTCTCCAAATAACTATAAAGCAAAATATCCATTTCATAAAAGATTTCATAAATAATTATTTATTTTAGATCCATAAAGAGAATATCTATTTAACCAGAATTTTTAAGCAAGAAATAATACCAGTGGGGTAAACTGCCTATTCATCAAGTATTTTAGTTAATACAGGATATGACATCAATTATTCTTAGTTTACAATATAACAGTAATGAGATTAAGCCAATATTGTCACAAAATGATTGACAGAGCTGTAAGATGCCTCCAAAGATTTCTAATACCAGTATTTCCCCAATGGTGAAAAATGAAAGTCTAGTACAGATTACCAATATATCTTGAAAGCAGGGAGAGAGTATCATGTTGAAGCAAAACAGAGTCAAGGAGAAAATAGTTACTTACTTTTACGGCCCATGGGAGCTCAGCTGCAGAGGTTCCACTGATTAGCAAGGGACTACTGGTATCATGCTAAAAAGGAAAATATAGCAAGCACATCAAGTGCTGAAATCCTCACATCAATAAACAATGAATAAAAAGTGGTCTTTGGATTTAAATACATTCATACAAAATTTTGGATCTCAATGAACACAGGATGCTACTTTACATTAACTATTTTACATTAATTCTATTAGACCTTCATCTAAGTACAAATGAAACAAAAATTGAGTTAGCTGAGTTAGCTGCACAAATTATTGTGGAGCACTAACTAAAATATATAAGTAGAAAACATATAAGAAGAAATCTATTACAACTGAGATAAAGATATCTAAATGTAACAAAAATATTTATGGCCCTGTTAACTGATGACTTCTTCCCAACACTATTTAAGAAAAGCAGACTGGGACAAGCACCGAACCAAGAGTTCTAAGTTACAAGTACATGAACCTATCAACAACATGCCCAAGTAATTACGTTTATTTACTTGTAGAGACAGATTAATATCTTTGAAAAAAATTTATAACATAGTTAGACAACATATCCCTATATTAACCCTCAGACTCCATGGCTAGATGCCTAAACTTAGAAATACAGAAAATCCTCAAAACTGAAGTTAAATTCATAATATTCAGACCAACAACTTTTAAAATACTGAATTTAAAAACAAGCAAGAGTCATAAAACTTTTGAAAAAAGGAGTATGATGGAGAGAACTAGCCCTATCAGATATAAAAACAAATGGCCAAATATGATCATTAAAACAATGTGAGATCACATATCAATAAACAGATCCATGGAAAGAACAGAAAAATCCAGAAAGAAACCAAAATACATACGAGAATTTAGCATATGATTGAGATGGCATTTCAAATCAGTAAGAAAAAGATTGCTTATTCAATAAACTCTATTAGATCTATAAAGTAGCCATCTAGAAAAAACATAAACTAGAATCCATACTCACACCTTACATCAGGACTGATGTAAATGTTAAAAAAAAAAAAAAACATAAAAAAATTAAATCCTAATAATTCATTTACATAAAAAAATCAAAATCAAAAGACAAATGACAAATTGGGAAAAAAACACTTGCAACTAATACAGACAAACAGCTGTTTTCCTAATATACAAAGAGCCTCTAGAATTCAATTAGAAAAAAGACTAGAAACCCAAGAAAAATAAAGGCTGTATACAGATATTTCACATAAAGGAAGTGTAAATGAGTCATAAGCATGAGAAAAACTATTTAACCTTATTCTATAAAACCAACAGGACAAATAAAACTAGTTACATTCCATTTGCAACTGATCGAAAATGACAAGGATCCAAAAGTTTGACAACAGTATGTTAGCAAAAATGCACTCAACCAATTGTTGGTAAGAGTGTGAACTAGTACAACCACGACGAAAGAAAAGTTGATATTACATGTAAAAATTACAAATGCACAAACTTTTGAAACAGCAATTCCATTTCTGAGAATTTACATATATAAATAATTTCTGCACATGCAAAATGATATATATTCAAGGTTATTATCCATTACAGCATTTTTAAAAATAAAAGCCTAGAAACAATCTAAAAGCCTATCAATAGGAAGTTATATAAATTATGGTAAATAGAAGCAAGGAAATAATAAGCAGTTATTAAAAAGAATAAAGAATCTGTTATGTAATGATATGTAAAGATCTCCAAAACATTTTAAGTTATTAAAATAAGGTACAGAATCATGTGTAGAGTATGCTACATTTAATATGAAATGAGGAAATAGGTATATATATTTCTTTATATACACATATAATAACTCTGGAAGGACACACAAGAAACTAATAAGAATAGTAGCCATTAAGGAAGAAAATTAGGTAGCTGGGTGATAGAGGTAGGTGGAATTTTTTTAATAGAGTAACTTTAATTTTTAAATCATGCAGTATCATTTATTTTGAATTAAATACAATTTAAATTTTAAAGCATTTCTTACAAATCTTGGTGGAGGAACAGCCAAGTTCAAGCTACTCAGTGAAACCTCCAATCCATTCTGAGCACATGCCACAAGACGCAAAGCAATGAAGAATTCCTGAGAAAGAAAAGTATGAATGATAAGAACATTATCTTTCTACCTATTCACCTATCTAACCATCCATCCATCCATCTATCTAATTATCCACCCACACACATACTTATAATTTGAAAATACAAAACAACTCACAATTATTCCGAGGTTTTATGTAGCAACAAATTTAACAGCACATTTGCTTGAAAAATTTGCTTTAAAATTGAGAATATACAGATGTTAAATTATAATGTACACCTAAAAATTATATAATTGTATTAACCAATGTTACCCCAATAAACTTAATTTAAAAAAATAATAAAATTGAGAAGAGATCTACAAAGATATTCTGAACATTATAATTAGCAAGAAAGTGTTAATATAAATGGAAAAATACATAAATAAATTGTGATACATATGGACAGTAGATATTGAGCAAAATTAATAATCATGCTTCAAAGAATATTTAATATTAAGAAATGCTTATCATTTAAGTAAGAAAAATAATCTTAAAAAGGCCTAGAAGAAAATATCTAAATTTTATCAAAAGTCATCTCTAAATTTAAGATTATAAATTTTCAAACTGTATCATTCAAGTGACTCAATCATTGCTATTCCCCAAAAAATGACAGAATAACCGCACAGCATCAAAACAATTATATAACTGCTTGACTTCGAAATACTTGTAAATCTCCTCCAAAGGTCCTTGGATTTGGGGCATTTGAAAGCTTAGATCAAAATTTAATAAACATCCTAGCTACCAAATATAATAGACTCTTAAAAAAAAAAAAAAAAAAAGGCCTATTTGTTCTTTTGACAGCCTGGAAAGTCTGATCTTCCCTGAAGCTCTCCTCCTCTCCAGCAGCATAGCTTCTTAAAGCTCTCCCAGTTCTCCTCCAACCTTTCAAGTCTCTTCTGTTGGAGTCAATGCCTCCTCCAATCTTTAAATGCTGGTATCTCAGAATACATTCTAAGTATTCCAACATTAACCCTCTTTTACTTCTCATTCAATATGAGATTCAAACTACTCAATTAGGTAATCGAATCTACTCCTACAGGATAGACAGGCTCTGAAGTGAAACAGTCCTGCAATAAACTCTAGTTCTACTAAAAGTAGTGAGGCCATGGGCAAGTTAAATAAAAATCTTCCATAAAAGGGTGGCTAATACCTACCTAGCAATGTTTTATGAGGAACAAAATAAAACCATACAATAGGAGGAAAGCACCTACTGTCATTTTTGCCAAAAACCCAAGGACCTTTGGGAGAGATTTACAAATATTTTGAAGTCAAGCAGTTATATAATTGTTTTTGATGCTGTACGGTTATTCTCTGTTTTTCTGGATTAGCAATGACTGAGTCACCTGATTGATAGTTTCAAAATTTATAATCTTAAATTGAGATGGCTTTTGATAACATTTAGGTATTATTTTCTCCTATTTCTCCAAAGAAAACATCAAAGTTTAACTACAGACCCATAAATCCAGCAACCTATATGTAACAAAGACAATTTAAACTCAATATTAAATGGTAAATTCATGAAAATAAGAACCACATCTGTCATGCTCATCTCTGTATTTCCAAAGCCTGGCTCAAAACAGGTACTCAACAAATATTTGTTGACCAAGTACACTGAACCCTGAGTGCCCTGGGTGCCCAGATGAATTTAGTGTTCCTATGTCTCCAATGTATCAGATTGGCCCTTCCGCCCAGGAGTTCCAATAGAGACTACAATCTAGCCCTGGAATCTTAATTAAGAGACTGGGTATTCTGACCCTCTCATCAAATGTTTTCTCATCCCTTTTCTGAGTTTGATCCTGCTTCAGCCATTCCCACAGGGTAGGAATTAGCTTTGAGCAGCAGTGCTCACCCAGTATAACAGCATTTAGCAAGCTTTGAATTCAGTCCTGTAGGACTGAAATCCATCCCCAACAAGCAGAACTTCAAGGCACACGCCCATAACGACTTTCACATATTTCTGGTGGTAGCAAGCTTTGAATTCAGTCCTGTAGGACTCTGAAATCCATCCCCAACAAGCACACGCCCATAACGACTTTCACATATTTCTGGTGTAGGTTTACATCTAGCCTGTAAACCGCTTTTGTCAGAAGTAAGACCTAGACCAGAACACTTAGGTTTGATTAGCCAAGAATTCCTTTCAAATGTATAAGGGAATACCATCTTAACAATTAATAAAATCCACATTTATTTATAAACTCTGTACATGTAAGATATTTAATTAATAAGATACAAAGAGCAAAATCTCTGAAAGACTGAAAAAAAATTCCATGCTACTGTTTGATGTGTCACCCAAAAATTTTATGTTGAAATCATACCCCCCAAAGATGATGGTATTAGTAGGCCCTTTGGGAGGTACTTAAGCCATCAGTGTGGAGTCCTCGTGAATGGAATTAGAGCCTTATAAAAGAGGATCCAGAGAGATCCCTAGCACTTTCTGCCATGCGCAGATACAACAAAAAGTCTGCAATCAGAGAGTCCTCATCTGACCATGTTGACACCCTGATCTCAGACTTTCAGCCTCTAAAACTATGAGCAATAAATTTCTGTGTACAAGCCACCCAGTCTATGGTATTTTGTTATAGCAGTCAGAACAGACTGAGACAGTCCAGAACAATGTCGCCAAACTAATGTTAACCTTTGGACATTAGTTACTTTAGTGTCTACTGATTAGAAATATTTTCATTGTTATGACATTTGCCTTTGCAAAATTCTGTTAGTTAAAAAAAAAATTCTAAAAATACAGAAAACTGCTGGCTATTTTTTATTCTCAATCACTCAAAAAACTTTTCATATGAATCTTACTTGTTTGCTCAGGACACCTTTGCCATCGGTGTCAGCCAAATCCCAAATCTGAAATTTAGAAAAAAAGAAGTATCAATCTGTATTTTAAACAAACAAAAAAAAAAACCTTAAAAGATAAATTTAATCCTTGCAATTTACAACATCATGCTCTTTGGTAATTAGATTTAAGGATCATAGAATTCAAAGTGGAAAGGAATCTTAAAGATTATTCAGTGAAACCCTACACATAGATACTAAGGCCCAGTGAAGTTAAATGACTTACTCAAGAACATTTAACACATCAGGGAAAGAACTGAAACTCAGGTTCTAACTTCCAGTTCAATACCTTTTTCATTAACTTAGGTTCTAACTCTAAGTCTAATGTTCTTTTTACTAAAACATACTATTTTGATTTTAGATCCTTATTAAAGTGATATTCTTTCTTATATGCAAGTTGAAATAGTTAATGTTTATCTGTAAATAATTAAATTATTAATGATAACTTTTCAGGGTTTTGAATACATGTCAATATCACATATAAGACTTCACCAGGAGATCAAATCAGGAGAGGGACTTTCTACCTTTCTTTCCTAAGCTTCTCATCCCCCACTCTATTCATCACATATTAAACTCAGAGGAAGTAGAAATAGAGCCAACTCTCTGAGTGGGTGGAAATGTTCCCAGTCTGCACTGTTTCTCCCCACAATACCCAAATGTACTATAACTTCCTCATTTCATCCTACTAAAATGTAATTTGTTTTCTAAAAATTTGAAAAACACCTTACTTTTCAAGAGGGTAAATAACTATACCACAAATTCTCTCCCTTCTATTATTTAACTGCTTCTATGACTCAGTTCTATTCTAACTTCTAAGTTTCTTGATATCTTTCTCAATTTGCATCCAATTCATCTACACTACCAATTATTCATTATAATGTAGTTATAATGAACAAATACTACCTTTCCAAGTATTAGGTCGGGAAGCCCTGATTTTTTCAGGAAAGCAGCAGCATCAGAAGCTAATACCCTTCCAGTACTGCCCGTATCAACCTGAAAAGAGATAAACTGTAAGATGACAACAACAAACACAAAGACAAAATTATCAACATTTACTGGCCTTCCTTCCTGTGTTTTGGCAACTGGCTTTTTCAAAAAAGGAATCCTTTGACTAAACTAGGCCAAGGAATATATGGAGAGCTGAATGAAGAGAGTACCATCGACAGCACTGGCAATTTACAAAGTATTTTTTAATCACGCCCATTACACAAATGAGAGAACTGAAGCTCAGAGGAAGTAGAGCAAATTAGTGGAGTCATAGCATTAACACATATCTCCTGACTCCAAGTCTTCTACAGTTGCTATTTAAATTTCAATAAACTTAACTCTAGCAATAGGAGAGAAAGGGCAGCATTTCCTGGAGAGGTCTTTTGACAAATGGGAATAGCTGCATATGTTATCTGTTTTTTCAAACATCTTTAAATCATTAACTTCTGCTTTTACACTTACTCTTAGAAACTGTAACACTTTATTAAAAAATCAAAGCAGCTCTAAAACCAGCAGTGATTCCATAATAAACTTAAAGAAATATTTCTAAAAGCTGTTCCGCTCCTAAAGCACATTAAGGGAAACACATCACTTTAACTGAGGGGGACTTTCCTTTAAGACAGAATGAGGTCAGCAAGAATGGAAAAACAGTTCAAAAAAATAATGACTCTCACTTCTGTAAAGATTTCCTAAAGTTCTATTTGTAGAAATGAAAAGTAAGTTTTAAAAAGTTATGGGAAAAATAACATGATACTAGGCTATTTGTCAGTTGGCTATTTTTCTAATATTTTAAAAGATTAAGTTTGCTGTAAACATATACAAAGCATTCTGGACAGGCCAATCCCAGCAAAGCAGCAAAAGAGAAATCCTTTCTTTCAAGTGCTAAAACATGGGATACATCAGGCACTCAGTAAAAAAGAAAGAATTGCCAAGTCCAAATTTGGGGTAACAAAGAAGTACAAAAAGGGTTGGGAAACCTGCCTCTGGAACTCTCCAGAACTCCTTTTTTTTCCTTTCTCCCTGACCAGGGTGGAGAAAAAAAGAACACCTACTTCCAGTCTAGTCTAAATACAGAGGCACTCCGGGGAACATTAATCAAACTCCTATGAAATATTTATATACTGTATTCCAATAAAGAATTTTTCTATTTTCCATTCTTTTGGTTACTATAATAAATTAAACATAACCATCTAGTCATTGTCATCTACAGGCAATTTCTGTTGTACTCTGACGCCTGCCTCAAGTCTCTACCATAAGCTAACAACTAGAATTAAGTCTTCAACAAAGAAAGTCAGTCTTAGAGCCTCATATAAAGGCCTATAACACTGTACCCTGAATTGTTCACACTTCAAAATAAGGGCTTTTGGGTAAAGACTTCTCAGCTGACGACATCACTTAGACAACTTTCAGACTGTAATGGTGGACTAGGTCAGAATTTCCAGCAAGCACTCTTTGTAGTCCAGAAGTAGATTTATTTCATAAAAGCAGACTCCTGATCCAAGATGCAGGAGAATAAGAATTACATAAGACTGAATGAACTACTGAAGAAAATTTAATTATGGTTATTTACTTGGAATACTGTTGGTATTATTTTTAATATTCTCTTTGGTAAAGGATATGTGGGAAAGCCCTTTTTCTTCCAATACTATCTCTAACCCTCAATTTAACAAGCTCTGTGTTTGTAAAGTGAAAGAAATAGTTTTCAATGGTATCTGATTCTGACTCTTCAGAATTCAAAAATAAATCCTTTAACTGAATGTCCTTACCTTTTATGGCAATATAGTTATCGCATAGGTTAAGTAACAATTGGTCTTTTTATCGGGATATAATTGAGTAAATCAATTGTGCAAAACAAGGTCTTATTTGAGAATGATTCTCTTTTATTCAGCTAGAACAAGCCACTATTAAGGAACAAGAACTGACTTTATGTGGAGCCAATGTCTACAAAGCCCGGGCAAGAAAACAGGCCTGCAGTTGGGTTTATAAGGTCCCAGTCTCAGTAAAACAAGGTCACTTAGCAGGCTAGGAACCTTAGCAGATATGGGAACCTTCAAGATAAGATACATTCACTCAAATTTATATATACTGCAGGTGAAATTTGGTGGGGAGGGTATTTCAAAGGTTGGATTCTAGCTTCAAGACAGAGAACAGAGGCTGTAAAAAGTACGATCTAAAATTCTTTAGAAATTTCCGGCAAAAATTAATCCTCTGGACTTAGAAGTTATTAAATAGTGCATGTATGGTTGTGTACATTTGCAAGTCACACCCAAGGAGACCTATAATGGTTAATTAATACTTGCTGCAACTATGTAAATAGCCAGGTCAAATATAATGAGACCAGCCTTTTCTGAGATCATGATCACGAGGTGAGATAATTATTAGGAAAAATTAAGCAATATTTGGAAATGGGCAAATGAGATTGTCTATACCCTCAGGAGATTATCTGATCTATGGTATGTACCCCTGACAGACTTTCTAGCAACTAGGCTACTGTACGCTCTGTAAAGAGAGAGGTTAAATTGTAAAAAACTGATAGCAATGCAAACGATTCCTGTCCACATCAATGAAATAAATTCTGTCTGGAGAATATAAATCTCTATAACTCATATTCTCATTTTTATACTTTACTAGTTCTCCCAGAAATTAATGAGTTGAATAAAATCCTTGATACACACTCATTTTACATTTGTATGAGAATCACGATTTTAACTTTGTAAATATTAAACTTCAATAAGTCTCAAAAACAACATAAGAGTCATTTCCATTTGGTTTCTAAACTAAGTCGGACTTTTATACCTAGATGGATGGATATATCTAATGTTATATGAATTTTTAAGATAGATATTTAAGACAAATGTTTGGGCTTAATTATCTTTCCTTTATTTTTCTGAGAGTTTGTCAAAAGTATTAAGTACTCAAACCAGGAGGCTAAAGCACAAGAAAATAAAAACAGGACATGTCAAATTTATCCAATTGGCTGGTAATCTGTACATATACAATCAAGGGTTGAAAGTATATTTTATTTTCAATCTAGGAAAACAAACAAAATCTTACCTGTCTATAGTACTTTTCATATACAGGATTCCCACTTGATAACTAAAATAAATAAATAATTAGAAATTAAATGCTATTCAATAACTTCTATTAAGATATTTGCATTGATTCGATAGATATTTGCAAAATAAAGACAAATAGAATTAAAATATCCTTGATTTCAAAAATTTTGGTTTTTTTGGGGGGGTGGGAGGGGGAAGTGGGAATGAATAAAGGCAGCCTCATAGATCACTAAGAATTGAGTACAAGAAATAAAGCAAGAATTTTAAAGTTACTTTTGACATCAGAACTCTTTTCCTCATGCAAAATTTTACCCAGAAACCCAATGCGTAACAAATTAGGGGTGAAATGATTTGTTTAAAGATAGCTGAAAGGCCCAAAGCCTTAAGCATTCATCTTCTACCCCAGTGCCCAAAGTACCTATATATACAATTCAAAAACCATTTCGACAAAGTAATAAAATGAATATACAGGTTTACAAAAAGATATTGATATCTTCAGATCTGAAATGCTTGTAGGCAGGGAGTGCCATTCGATTCATACCATAATTCAAAGGGTTCTTTGGTCAGTTGATGAACAGATGTATTATCCCGTCCGAAAGGTCATTTAGGAGTATCAGTTTTTGAAGGCTTGAGTTCACCTCTCCGTGAATGTGTAAGAGTGTTCTGGAACCAGGAAAGGAGTCCAAGAAGGCTTCATGGGGGTGATATCAGTGCAGGAATTTGAAATATGAGTGGCAGATGAGGGTGATTCTATACAGAGTTAACAATGCGCAAAGGCATACAGGCAATAGAAAGCTCAGTTATGCTGAAAAGAATCACAAGAAGTTCTGAATGGTGATAAGGAGTAGAGAGATAAGATTGTGAAGTTTTGTATAATACAACTTATGAGGGGCTTCATCAGTCATGATAAAAGTAAAGAAAAATGAGGATGGAAAAAGGGGACAAATTAAAGAGTTATTAACTTAGTTCTAGGTGATTATATGTGAAGAGGAAAAGTAGAATGGAATGTAGAGGACTATTTAGAAAATAATTTTAATGGCCCAGGAAAGTATCTGAACACTGGAAATAGAAAAGGATATGTTTTGAAGAAAAGTTTATGTTAGATTTCACAGGGCTTATTAAGTAGATGAGAGGGCAGGGGAGGCTTAGTTAGAAATACAAAGATAATGGGAAAAATCTTGAAGCATCAAGCCTGGACCTGTAGTCTTAATGGGTACAAGACTGGATTAAGAAACCAACATTCACTGAGTGCCTATTTTGAGAACACATTATGTTAAGTGCTTTATAAATATTTAATCCTTGTGAGCACATATTATCTTCCCAGTTTACAAATGAGGAAACATAGGGTGAAGGTTAATTTTGTGTGTCAACTTGGCTAGGCTACAGAACCCAGTTGTTTGGTCTAACACCAGTCTAGATGTTACTGTAAAGATATTTTTCTAGATGTGATTAATATTTAAATCAGTAGACTTAAAGCAATTACCCTTCATTAATGTGGGTGGGCCTCATCCAATCGTTGAAGGCCTCATGAGAAAAGAATGAGGTCCCTGGAAGGAAAAGGAATTCTGCCTCCAGAATGCCTTGAGACTCAGCTACAACATCAGCTCTTCCCTAGGTCCCAAGCCTGCTGGCCTGCCCTGCAGAATTAGGACCTGCCAGACTCCACAAACACCTGAGCTAATTCCTTAAAGTCAATCAGACCATGAGCGTGCGTGCAGGTGTATGTATGTATCTCCTGTTGGTTGTTTCTCTGAAGAACCCTAATATACCTAGTCTCAGAAAGGTTACCTGTCCAAGCTTTTAAATGGCAAAGATTGGACATAAATGCAGGTCCGTCCCACTCCAAGTTCCATGCTCTTTCATAACACCATACTGCTTCCCATATGCCCTGGTTTGTTCAGGACAGTACTGATTTGCAATCTGTTGTCGCAGCATCCCATCTACTTTATCGTTTGTTTCAGATTTCTCATTTTCTTGAACTATTATTATTAATCGCCACATTAAAATAAACCAAGATGGACTCAGTACAACTCTCTTGTATCCATCTAGCTTCTGGCCAAGTTATCAGCTAGTAGTGTGTAAGTACTTTAACCACCTGAACAAGTGATGAAATCTGAGAAGAGAATGAGTGATAATTCCATCTTTCTTTTCCTGATTATTTACAGATACAACATAACTAACACCTTCTCTTCAAGGACAGCATGGAAAAGACTCACAGAAAAGTACCCTCAGACATAAGCAACCATGTATAGCAAACTCCTCATAGCCTTTTGAGACAGCGGAAGTATTTGACACTAGTGCACCTGCTGACTATTTGGTGTGCCAGTCAGTGAGCAATGTTGCAAGATGCACCAGGCTGCTAAGTCAGTGAGAAATTTGAGATCAGGGGAAACTGAAATACGTGAGAGGAGTCAAGTCTGAGAACTCGAGGTGGTTTTGTCATGTATCGTATGTTATAAATCTACAATTATTTACTTCTTTTTGTTGTTTGGCAATCATTTTTTATTATCCAATAAGCTCTTTCAGAAATAATGAGCTAAAAAAAGAAATTGTATATTTAATACAAAATTAAATGTCTTAATTTTGTACTAAAAATAAAGAAAAATGAGGATGGAAAAAGGGACAAATTCAAGTTATTACCTTAGTTCCAGGTGATTATTTATATGTGAAAAGGAAAAGTAGAATGGAATATAGAGGGCTACTTAGAAAATAATTTGCTATTCTTTCCTAAATTTCCATTTTTCTAGAAAATGGAGATAATTTGCATAAAACTTTTAAGGCTATTTCAATTTAAAATGGAGCTCTAGTGACATCCCTATTAATGAGTTAGCTGCAACTGTCAAAATTTATAAATTTTTTCATATATCCACAGTTAAAATTTTAAGGATAAAAATGCCATTGAATACCAAAACAAAACAAAAAACTTCAACACGGCGCTATGGGTGCTCTACTTGCAACCTGTCATCAGATTTTAAAGACTGGAATCTTTGAAAATCTGACTATAAATCCCACCTAAGTGTCTTAGTATTGAATCTTTCTGAAAACAAGTCCTCTAAAAATTGGTTGCATTTTGTTTAAAATCAGTTGGAAATCTTTAATTAAAGATTAAAGTTCAATGAATAAAGCTCCAAAAAAAACTTTAGCTTTGAAGCTTTTAGCAAATACCAATTATTATAAGCAACATTTGCTAAGACATGGAAATATATCCCTCAAAAGCATGGGAAGAACTGAACAAATTACATGATAAAAGCTCAAGAAGTATATAAGATTTAATTTTGAAATTCCATAATTAACACTTTAATGAATTGAGGGAGTTCTGCCAAAAGAGTCTTCTTACTTTTAATTGGAAAAACTATATTCTGTACTGGAATGAAATGAAATTACAGAAAGCCTATAATTTTGCAGCACTTAAATTTAATGAAACATGTAAAATAATCATAAATAGTGACAACTTATATGACAAGATTTGTTTTACAAAAATATTTGTCAAAAAGAGTACCTTTAAGAAGCAAAAAACACTACCTGTGAAAATATTGAGCCTGATAAACTTATAGTTTTCAATAAGAAAAAAATAGAATTCAGAATATTCTCCATTTAGTAAAATTTTTCCTGAGATAACCAGGTAGTACACAATGTATACAGAAAGTAATTAGCAATTTAAAATATTACTGATTATGAAGAAGAGTCACGTGTAAGGGTTAACAACCACAAACCATAAAATGTAAGTCTGAAAAACACTGCAGACAATTTTATGAAAATATTAAAACCAGTTAAAATATACTTGAAAATAATTACATTGTTCAGAAAAGTATTAGGGACACCTTATTAGAGAAAGGTATGGCTAAGAAGCTGATAAAAATATTATTACCAAGAATACTTATTCTGCTTGTGTTTTGTAATATTCTGATAACCAATGTAAAGATTTTATTTTGTTGTAATATAGAACAAATGTTTTAGAAATTTTTATTTTTGAAAACAGACTGAATAGAATTGTTTCACTCATCTACCATTGTTTCAATAAAACTATTTTGATGGCCGAAAAAATATTTTTAAAAACTTACAGAATTTAAAATATTTGCAGTGCCACTTTCATTCTCAAAGATGTCCCAGTTTGAATGAAAAATTACAAATTCACCCTATTTCCAGGCAAAGATATAAATACTTTGCTAGAGAAAGTAAATGTAATGTGTTCCCTCAATAAGGAAGAGTTAATTTTTAAAGACAATTCAGTTAAATTTTTAGTATCTAGGGAAAAAAAAAATTCATAGTGAAATCCTGAGCTCCAAACTGTACCTTATTAATCATCACATTACAAACTCATTAGGTTACTACACAACACATTTGAGAAGGCATTAGCTCACTAAAGTGTTCTAAAGTACACCTTGTGCTGATTACTATACTAATACGATACAGTTAAGTGAGAATGGAAAAAGCCATCCAAATTGCCAATTCACTCATTGAGCTAGATGACCAAAGAGTCCTCTTGGTGTGTTTCAGTAAAACTGGCTTTTTTTTTACTGAAATATAATCATTTTAGATTTTTAAAAGTCCTGTACACAATACACATAATGAATGCAGAGAACAAAATGTGAAAGGTATAGCTATGGTAACAGTGATTATCTTTGGATAATGGAATTACAATAATTTTCACATTCTTTACATTATTCTGTATTCTACGAAAACTTTTTTTTAAGCATGTCCTCCTTTTATAAGTAAAATAAAACAATAAAGCTATTTTCAATTTGGGGGAAAATATAAAAATCCAAAAATTTGTTATCGGTATGCAAAATTGCATGTGAATTTTTAACAAATAAATATATTTCTAAAGGAAAACTTTTAAAACTAAAGTTGTCACAATCAAAATCTGACCTTTTAAAATTCTAATGTTATAATAATTTTAAAGTAATTATTTATTCATTATTTATATCATAAATTCTTATCAGTTGCCACAAAGTAAAAGAGGGTGAGAGGACTGCTAATTTTATTAAGAAAAAATTATGTAAAGCAGGGGTCCCCAACTTCCCTACCCCGCTGTCCCCCGCCACAGACCCTGGCCACAGAGCAGTAACAGTCTGTAGCTTGTTAGGAACCAGGCTGCATAGCAGGAGGTGAGTGGTGGGCTAGCAAATGAAGGTTCATCTGTATTAGCGGCCACTTCCCAGTGCTAGCATTACCATCTCAGCTCCACCTCAGATCATTGATCAGCAGGCATTAGTTTCTCATAGGTGCACTGGTCCCTGGTGCCAAAAAAGTAGGGGACTGCTATAAAGTATAATAAATTTTACTAAGAAAAAAGTTATTATAAAAGTATAGCATAGTATACCATCCTGCAGTTTAGTAGGTTGTATTATAATTCTCAATCATTTATTCTACTCTTATAAGAGTATTAACATCCCTGCCTGCCGCCATGTGACTTGTAGGTGTCTCTGTGGGTACTCTGTTTTTGGCTTGGCCATGTGACTTACTTTGGCCAGTGAAAAATGAGAAAGTTCCAGATCCAAGTAGAAGCTTTAAGAGCTATTCTGTGTTTCCACTAGCTCTTTTCTCTCTGCCAAGAGAACAGTATGTCAAAAATACAGGATGCTTCTTCATCCTGAATCCTGAAAGGCAAAAGAATTGTGGAGTAGAACCATAGCAGATTACTAGGGAACCTATAATGTGAGCAATAAATAAACCTTTGTTATTGTAACCTACTGATATTTGCCATTGTTTCTTAGTGCAGCATAATCTAGTAAAAGTTAACACACAGGTAGGTAATCTAACATTACACTATATCAGGCAGTAAAAAAAAAAGGTGGTCTTGGTTATTTGAGAAATTCATAGGTTAATTAATAAATATTGAGTTGCTTCATATGAAATTTTTGGTTTCGCTTTTGGAGGGTGTGCACAGGAGATGCTGGATTATATGATTTCGAGAGTCTATGGTTCTATGTACATAAAACGAACTGAAATTTTACATAGTATTAGGCTTATTGTAAATGGTTATAGTACAATGTGGAAAAAGGTAAAAATAGACATCTTCTAAAACATAGTGCCAATCTTTTTTCAATTAATTACAAAGTCATATAATACAAAGAAAAACCAGTGACTAAATTACTAAAATGGAGAGGGAAATGGGTATGAATATAAAATAGCATAAAGGATCTTTGTGATGAAACTGTTCTTTATCTTAATTGTGGTTATAGTTACATGAATCCACACATAATAAAATTGCATATGTACAGAACTATATATGTACAAAAACATAAATAAGTATTTTAATAAAATCTGTGAATTGTGCCAACGTCAATTTCTTGGTTTTGCTATTGCACTACCGTCATAGCAGGTGTAATAATTAGGGACAACTGGGTGAAGGGTGTATGGAACCTCTGTACTATGTTTTGCTACTTCCCAAAAAAGGCGGTGTTGAAGATAACTGTGAAGTAGAGAGAAGGTGGCAATCCAGACAGAAAGAGCACTGTGTGTACATCGACCGACAGATACAGTCTAGGTAGTGAAAAAGAGATAAGAGAATAGATTTCATTCTTTCAAATAAACCACTCAAAATCTTTTTAGTTTTGTTCTAAAAAATTTTTTAAATGAGTAACAACCGAATACTACTGAACATAAAAAAATAAGTGTTATAATGCACACAAATTTCTGGGTAATTTTCCATATAAGTATTTTTGACAAATTAACACACAAACTTTTAGCTTTTTAGAATTCAGCCTTCGAATACTCTATTTTTCAAGAGAGCTGAGCTATCGGAAGGAGAACTAGCCCCTACATCTTTTGAATTCTTCCATCACACCCACCACCACTACCCCTTCGGTGGTATAACAGCAATTCCTAAGGTCAAAGTACCAAATGAATACGACCAGAAGAGCCTATGCTTTTATACACATATGTTTAAACAATGTGAATGGCTTGCAGGGTAGGTGAGACTAAAACCTTCTGATAGGCTTGTGATATCTAAAAGAAGACTTGAGTATTTCACAAAACAAAGGAGAAAACAAGGCGAAAACTAATAGTAAACAAAAGACAAGAATTTAAAAAAGGAGCAATAGTAGGCCATCCAAACTTTGGTAAAAGCAATCAGAAGCTGTCTGGAGAGTCAAGAGAAAGTCAGTAATAAAGAAACTTTAGAAAGGAAAACAAGCTGAAGCTGCGCAGAGAGGGTGGGGAAAAGCAAGTCATCTGAGCAGTCCTCAAAGTTAGAGATGGCTGGGAGGTGCTCAAGGAAACAAGCAGCCAACTGAGCTTAAAGAATTCTCTTAGAGAATGCACAGTGTTAACCCTCAGCTCTGTTATTTACAACTCATTTAACAATTTAATAAACATGTACTGAATGCCTTCTAGGAACAAAACAATAGTTTTAGGTGTCTGGGGTTACAAAAATCATACAAGGCTTCTGCCCTCAAAACAGATTACATTCTAGTAAAAGTTGCAATGCTCCATTCTGCAAGCATGGTAACATCTCATGTGTGTTGGTAACAAACCATTATAAATTGGTAACAAAGTTAGCAGGCAAAGACCTAGGAATACTCTAAGTACAGTATTTTTTTAAAAAAAGCTTTCAAAATCTGGATCTAATACATTTGCCTTGGAGATTACCACAAAAGATAAAAGAGACTTTAAGTAGACAAAAGAATTTCAAAATAGTCATGACAATGTAAAGTACGGCACGGGAAATATAGTCAATAATATTGTAATAACTATGTATGATGCCAGGTGGGTACTAGACCTATGGGGGGATCACTTCATAATATATGAATGTCAATCCGCTATGCTGTACACCTGAAACTAATATAAAATATTAAATGTCAATGGTAATTGCAAAACAAAAATTTTTAAAGATGATACAGCTATATACTAATGAAAAACAATAGGTGTAAATAGACCATACCAGCAACTCGAACTAATAATGGACTGGCTTTTGTTAAATCCAATTGAACCTGATCAAAAATCCAGGTGGCAGAATGACAAAGAAAGAATATGAAGAGTAGCTTTGGTCTCTCATCAGAATACAGTGAGTCCTACATATAACTGTTTGTTCTTGCCAGCCCAAAACAAACAAATCACTGGGAGAAGCATTATCTATATCTATTAGTGAATAACTAATTTATGGATTTATAAAAACTCACATAGGAACAAATAAAACAAAATAACTATCTCCTGCATTTGTACAGCACTTTACCTTTTACAAAGGTCATTCACAACTTCATCTCTCATGTCCTTTTTCTACAGGAACCCAAATGATCACATCTATTCCCATGGTTCAAATACCACTTATGCTGATGAATAACAAATTGACAGCTTTAGTTCAGACCTCTTCTCTGAACTCCAAACTTATACATTAACCATCTACTTTACATCTCTACTTGGACGTCTCTCAAACATCTAAAAACCTTATTATTTTTTTCCTCCAAAAATTTATTCCTCTCCCACCACCAATCACCAAGGTACACAAGCCAAATACCTAAGAGTCAGCTTGTCCCTCACTCTCAACTTTCAATCCATCAGCAAGTCCTATAAACTCTAATTCTAAACATGTTGAACTCAACCATCTCTCTCCATATCTGAGTCCATATTTTGTCTTGATTATTGCAACCACCTTTTATCCATCCCGCTTTTATTCTTCCCTGTCATTTAAACATGTAAATCAGGACATAACATTCCCTTATTTAAACCTCTCAATGGGGCTTCTCATTTAACAAAAAATAAAATCCAAACTCTTTGCCATGGCATGATCCAGCCTCCTCTTGCCTTTCCAGCCTCAATTAGGACAACTAACTTCACTGATATTTCAGCTCTTCTAAAAAAACAAACTGTCCCAACCCATAGCCTTTGCATGTGTTTTCTCTTCCTGAAAAGCACAGCTGATGTTTTCATTTTCTTTACAACTCAGCTTAAATGTTACCCATCCAGAGACTTTTTTGGATCATTGTAAAGTAGTTCCTCTTCTATTTTCTACCTCAGCTCTGCTTGTTTCCTCGGAGACCTTACTACAACTTGTTTTTATTTTGTCTATGTGCTTTTTTTTTTCGTCGCCCTCACTATGAGCTCCATGAAAGCAGAAACCCGGATCTATCTTGTTCACCATCATATCCTCAATACCTACCACAGTAACTACACAAGGAACGCCTCAGTAAATATTAGTTGAATGAGTGATAATTAGTGAAATTCTTTCTTGTAGTGAATTCTCAAAAATTCCGAGTAGAAATTCATTTACTCAACATTTATTGACAACCTACTATCTGCCGAAGATTGAGCTAGGCAGTCCCTGCTCTCACGGAGTTTATTGGTCTAGTACAGAGAGAAATAAAAAGGTAGGCAAGTCCTTTCTCCTCAACCTTTTCTGAGAATGTTCCTCCCACCTCCCTATCTGAAATAACACCTGTTCCTCTACTGAAGAGAAAGTCTGACACAATCTTTTCTCAGAAAATTCACTTCAACTCCTTGCTTCAAATGAAATGCAATCTTTCACCTCCCTTGTAGCCCTAGCAAATGATAGCTGGGCAGTTTTAACAATCTTCCTATTTCGGGTTCTAGAAATGGGATTAACATTCTCTTTGCTCACCTGTGAAGCCTGTCCACATTATACTATTCAAATTCTTGTTTTGAAAAACAAAGACAAAATAAATCTCTACTCTTTTGAAGCTCTTATCTTTCAACATTACCCTCTCCTCTTCCTTACCACTGTTAACTTTTAACCTCCTGGTTCTACCTCATTCACCTAAGGCTTTGGGACTAAGCTGATTGTCTTCCTCTCCACCTTATACCTCTGTCAAACTAGATGACTTCGCCACAGACTAGGACAACCAATCTAACAGCCTGGATTCTCACTTCCTTGACCTCCTCAACTCCAAAGGTCTCTCCGAAACAGTCACACAGTACACTGCCAGTGTGAACATATGTTTTGGTCCTCTTCCTCCCATGGTAAGGTCCTTCCTGGCCCTTCTATCTTTACCCCAAACTGCTCTACTTCCTAAATCACTATTTCGAACATCTTGTTCTCCAACCATAACCTCTTCTAAGTTATCATTCTTTGACCTCTACAAGCCTCCTTATCCATGGACCCTTTCATTTTGACTCTGATCCATCAGAGCCTCTCTTTGCTTTACTTTCCTCCTCATTCAGTTTAGGTTCTATGATGCATCATTTCAATAATCCCTTGCCAATAACCTAAATTCCCATGTTCCTCTTGTCTTTTGGTCACACCAATATAGTAAATTCCCAAATCTGAACGAACTCAACTATCCTCTTTTCTTTGAGGCTGCACCCAAAGTCACTCAAGAGGAAAGACTGGTATTACTCTAAATTCATGATTGCTATATTAATTTGCTAGGGATGCCATTAAAAAAGTACCACAAACTTGGTGGCTTAGAACAACAGAGATTTATTGTTTCACAGTCTGGAGGCCAGAAGTCCAAAAGCAAAGTGTTGGCAGGGCCACGCTCCCTCCTAAAGCACCAAGAAAGGAACTGTTTCAGGCCTCTCTCCTACTTCTGGTAGTTCCTTGGCTTGTGGCAGTGTAACTCCAATCTTCACATGGCATTGTGTGTGTGTGTGTGTGTCCAAATCTCTCCTTTTGAAGAAGACACCAGTCATATTGGATAAGCAGCCCAAGCTACTCCAGTATGACCTCATCTTAACTAATTACATTTGTAATTACCCAGAGACTCGAAAAGGATCAGCAATGAAACGTTGCTTTTTAAAAAGATAAGTTAAATAAAGTATAAATTTAAATATTCTACATTTTAAAATCATACATAGACATACATAGTATTTTACAGCTTCATAATCAGTAACATATGTTGAATCCTTTTTGGGCATTTCCTATACACCAAGTACTAGTCTTCAGCGATTTACAAATTAAGCTCATTTAACTTGATGAGGCACATACTATTATATCCAGTTTACAGATGAGGAAAATTAGACATTAATAAATTGAGTAACTGACTCAATTTAAGTGTGGGCAGCAGTATTCAAATCTTAGAAGTCTGACTGCAAGACTTTCAGACTGAATGGTTAGGTTTCCTCTCTCACCAGTGTTTTCTTCACCATTATCTTATTAGCATCTTTCATATGCATTGTATCATTTGAACATTCATCAACAGTCAGAGAGGTATTTTCCAATTCTAAGACACCTTTAGTTGTAAGGGCTACTTTGTATTTAACACAATATCAAAATAGAGAGATAATTTAAAATAACAATTTTTTTCATTACTAATCCACGATTGTACACATTTATCTACCATTTTTTCTCTAGTAACACAATCAAATGTTAAGTTAAAGTGATGTTTTGTAGTTTTCATTCTTTCATCCCCCCTTAAATTAATTCCTATTTTACTCTTTTTGATGCTACTGTAAATGAAATTGTTTTCTTAATTTCCTTTGTGAATTGTTCATCGCTAGTGTATAAAAATGCAACTGATTTTTGTGCACTGATTTTGCATCCTGCAACTTTGCTAAATTAATTTCTTAGCTCTGTAGGTGTTTCTGTGGAATCTTCAGGGTTTTCTGTGTATGAAAAAATCATGTTACGAAGGTATGGAGGCTCCTCAAAAAGTTAAAAATAGAACCACATGATCCATCACTGCCACTTCTCAGTGTTTATCTGAATATAATTGAAATCAGGTTCTCAAAGAGATATTTGCACTCCCATATTCACTGAAGTATTATTTTCACAATTATCAAAAAGAAGAGACAACCTGTCTACCAACAGATGAATGGATAAAGAAAAGGTAGTCGATGCATTCAACAGAATATTGTGCAAGTCATAAAAAAAAGGAGGAAATCCTGTCATATGCTGCAACATGGATGAATCTTGAAGATATTTTTCTAAGTGAAATAAGCCGGTCATAGAAGGATGAATACTGCATGATTCCACTTATATGAGATATCTAAAGCTGTCAAGGTCATAGAGGCAAAAAGCAGAATGGTGGTTGCAGGTGTTAGGGAGGGAGAGGAGAAAGGAGAGTTGCTATTCAATAGATATGGAATTTCAGTAACACCAGAGGTCTACTGTACAGCATTGTGCTTTCAGTTAACAATTCTGTACTATACACTTCAAGATTCATTAAGGGGGAAGATCTTACGATATGTGTTATTTACAATGACTTTTTTTTTTTTTTTAAATCATGTCAACTACAAAGAAATAACTTTACTTCTTCCTTTCCAATTTGGGTGCCTTTTATTTCTTTTTCTTGCTTAACTGCTCATGCTAGAACTTCCAGTACTATGTTGAATAGATGTCAGGAAAGCAGGCATCCTCGTCTTGCTCTTGATCAGACTGAAAATTGAAAAAGTTTTCAGTCTTTCACCATTTAGTATGATGCTAGATGTGAGTTTTTTATATACAGCCTTTATCATGTTGAGGAAGTTCCTTTCTATAGCTAGTTTGGAATATTTTCATCATAAAAGGATGTTGAAGTTTCTCAAGTGCTTTTTCTATATTAATTGAGATGATCATGTGTGTTGTTTTCCTTCGACCCATAATGTAGTATATTACACTGACTGACTTTCATTTTTGCAAGTGTTTCATTGCCTTTTCCTGGAAATAAACCAAAAGCTAGAAAATAAAAGTCATCCTTTTTCAGCCAAATGACAGAACCTTTGGCTAGAAAAATACTATCCGCTTACCTATAATGTAATGTGAAAATATCTGTTACTTTTTAATCCCCAGTTTAGAAAATACTAGCAGTGTGTCACTTTCAGCCATACACACTCCACCACTTTGTCATTTTGACTATTCCTCTTTTAAAATGCAAACGGTGCTCTGGGGGTTGTCTACTATCACTCATGCAGACTCTGCAGAGAATTGCCTAGACGAGAAATTGTGATTGCTTAACCTCTATCTGGAAGGTACTAGGAACAAGAATTTCTACTATGGAATTGGAGGATGAGATGGATAATTTAAGTGCATGGGTACAGAAATATTATTTACCTGGTCTGAATTTCAAGTGTTCTGTATAATTACTGGACCATGTGTTCTGATATCTAGTTAAGAAAATACAATAACTCTGGCTGGAGCACTTACATGAACATTATATACTTGATAAGGTGCTTCTGAGGGAAAGCAGCCAGTAGGGTTAATAATATTTAAAATGAGCTACTTTGCAAAAAGCTTGTAGTTCAGGGTCTATTGGAATATTATACGAATATTCATTATAATATATAGTCTTTAAGATTCAGTAGAAGATTCAATATATTAACCTACTAACATATCACTCATTTATTAAAACAATTGCTGATCCACAATGAGTTATTCTGCTAGGCACTCCTGATATAGAGGTGAACAAATAGGATAACTTCTTTGCACTCCTGGAACTCAATCTTAAGACAGAAAAAAGAGAGAAATTATAACACAACGGCTAAATACAAAATGTATTTGGTGCACTTAGCTGATTTCCAGACAAATAAGTATTCAATTAAATTCTACTTACTACTATTACTACCAGGCAGAAACAAAGTACAAAGAGAAATACACTGAGGAAATTTAAAGTTGCAAAACTTGTGTGTTCATTCATTACTCATTCATTTAGACATCTGTTGTACAGTAGTCCCCCATTTATCCACAGTTTTGCTTTCTGCAGTTTCAGTAATCAAAAGTGAACCAAAATTCCAAAAATAAACATTCATAAGTTTTAAAATGTGCACCATTTTGAGTGTGATGAAATCTCACGCCATCCAGCTCCAGCCTGCCTAGGATGTGAATCATCCCTTTGTCCAGCCTATCCGCACTGTACATACAATATTTTGATAGAGAGACACCACATTCACATAACTCTTATTACAATATATTGTTATAACTGTTCTATTTTTAGTTACTGTTGTTAATATTATTGTGCCTAATTTATAAATTAAATTGTATCATAGGTATGTGTGTATAGGAAAAAAAAACATACTATATATAAAGTTTAGCATATCCACAGTTTCAGGCACTCACTGGAGATCTGGATAAGGGGAGACTACTGTGTATCTGTACACCTATATACTGGGAATACTAATATAAGTAAGAAATTATAG
The DNA here is from genome assembly GCF_000325575.1 of Pteropus alecto. NCBI lineage: Eukaryota > Metazoa > Chordata > Mammalia > Chiroptera > Pteropodidae > Pteropus > Pteropus alecto. The sequence continues at coordinate 4,308,254 of NW_006441955.1, forward strand.
TTTCTGACACTGAGAATTCAAGAGTACTGGGAAAAATAGACAATAACAAACCATTGTGATAAGTACAACAAGAGGGAGTAAACACAGTTGCTATGGGATCAGAGATACCTAAGGGACACTGAAGAGAAGTCAATAAAAGTCATGTCTGAATTATTTCATAACAAATTACAATGCGAAAAGCTGAGGAAGTTACAAGTGTTAGAGACACCAGTCAAACAATTGCAAGGAGCACTCCTATCTGAAGGCCCCTGCACTTGCTGCTGCCTCTACCTGGAACATATCCATATTCATATGGCTCAAGTCTTATTTCATACAGATCTCTAGTCAAATGTAACCTTTCTGACCACCATATCTAAACCTGTACCTTATGACGTTCTCTTCCCTTACCCTACTTAATTATTATTCCTAGCTCTCATCAATATCTGACATATTTATTATCTATTTGTTTCTGTCAGTCTCCTTCACTAGAAATATTAACCCAGAGAGCCAGTGACTTTGTCTTGCTCAATGCGTATGTCACAGTAAGGCCACCAGTGCTTTGCAGATAGCAGGTAGTTGGTATCTGTCAAATGAATGAAGCAAAAAAGAGGAAGAGAAATTCAGGCACAGCAAGAAACACATACGGAAGAAAGGTATGAGAAAGAAGCCATGGCTGGAAGTTCTTGATCCATATCAACTGTAAAAGCAAATATATTTACTAAGAACTTACTTATGATATTCTCAGCACTTAACTTGGATTATCTCATCTAATCTTCTCAACTCTATAAAGTACTCTTACATTTTACATAGGAAGAATCTGAAACAGATTAAATCAATGCCCAAATTCACACAGCTGGTAAATAAATGATAGAACTAGATTAAAAGCCATGCAGTACAATGTCAGGGCTCATTCTTTTAACCACCACCCAAAAGCACAGAAAACTGACAACATTCCTGGGTTGTTTCCACATATACTGAAAGAAAAAAAAGAAAAGAGAAAAGACCCACTATCACAGTCTTTGTGCATATTATATGCTTCATATACTTAAAACCTTTTATGTGTTACTCATTAGTAGCATTATTGGTTTTTTTTAAAATATGAACCACATTTACCAAACAAAAGGCTAAGTAAATCCCCCACCTGCGGTTTCCAATTCTGATTCAGAGTAGGACTGGGGTTAGGTCCAATAATTTGCATTTCTAAGAAGTTCTCAGGTGATGGTGATAATTCAAGACCACTTTCCAGAACTCCTTGCTACATAATCTAAATGTGAACTAGACCTCTTTCAAATAACAGTGGGTTTCTGAACAATCAATGGCTGAACTAGGAACCTTTAAGGTACTGAAAATACAGATACATGCTTCCTCTCAAAGATCAGGAACAAGCGTCTGCTCCAGACACTTCTATTCAACATTGTACTGGAGCTTCTAGCCAGGGAAACTAGACAAGAACAAGAAACAAAAGGCATCCAGATTGCAAAGGAGGAGGTAAAACAATCACTGTTCACAGATGATGTGATCTTATATGTAGAAAATGCTAAGAAATCCACTAAAAAACTATTAAAACTAATAAATGAGTTCAACAAAATTGCAGGATACAAGGTCAATATACAAAAATTAATTGTAGTGTTATACACTTATGAACATAAGGAACAATACAAAATGAAATGAAATCAATTACCTTCTAATAGTTTAAAAAAATTTTTTAAACCTTAAGAATAAATTTAACAAAAGAATTATAAAACTTATACTCTAAAAGCTATAAGACATTGTTGAACAAAATTAAAGCTATATCAGTGAGTAAAAGGTTTCTTTTTGAGATGATAAAAATGCTCTACAATTGACTGTGGTGACGGCTGCACACATCTATGAACAGACTAAAAACCACTGAATTAAAAAGGGTAAATTGTATGGAAACTCAAAGAAAGTACCTTAACACCTAAATAATTTTTAAACATTTCATAAATTCAGTACCTTCTAGTACTTATTAAAATTACTTGATTGGTCATATTTCAAAACACAGATATAATTCAAAAAATTATCATTAATTTTGAAATGGCATATTTTTAAATTAGTACTAGAAATTAACTCAGAAAATTTATAATTTGCAGAATATGATTTTCCCTCCACCTAGCCTCATGATGAAACTATTAGTACCTAAAAAATATTCAATTTTTAAATATTTTAAATATTTTTAAACATGAATAAGTATAAAAGTTGTGTAATTATACACTTGTTTTTTAAAATAGAATGTTTTGCGAAGTTTTTTGGTGAGGTTATAAGAAAATAAGTCTTGTCCATCTTAAACTATGAATGCTGGTACTAGTAAAATTCCTGTACTAAAATAAAGAAGAAATTAATTGTAAAAAGCTGTGAGAGTATAAAAGAAAAATATCTGCCAAGCACAAAGACAAACCAGGACGTTTCAAGCAAGCTTGGCTCAAAGTACAGTCAATAGAGTTAAGTTTTTGAATTGTTTTAAAGTGCCAGATGGTCCAGAATCCACCCCCCAAATCTTACAAGGCTCTGCATAAAAGTGTGCCAGAAAAAAAATAAAATAAAACAAAGAAAAAAACAAAACGAAAAACACAGAACAGAATGTAAGAACAGACTAAGAATGAAAGCGTCCCAGCCAGCAAAAGATGAAAACTGTAAGCAAACTGAAATCACCCAATCTTCTCCAAACTCACAACTTTTAATGCCAATTTCCTGTGCTAGGAACTTTACAAACTATAAATGTCCTATGTAGCCAAATTAAGTACACTCAATTCCTTCACAACAGTATTTTAGACATTATTGCTTCTGAGTAAATTACTCCTGTCTCCTTTGCCAATCAAGATCTTATAACTATAAATAAAAATCACTGAAGTTTGATTTAAAAACTCAAAGGTATCACAGAAAAATAATTCAATTATGTAGTAAGTACCATCTATAACTACAAAAAAGAATTCGGCAAATGGTACATAAAAGGTTATTTGCAACCGCATTAATTATGATATATATAAATTATCTATGTATAATGGCTTGATTAAGTATAAAACATCCATTCAATGAATATATTCTAAAGACATTTTTAAAATGCTATGAAAACCACATAAGAAAACACCTACTAGGTTAAAGAAAACAGAATGCAAAATCATACACATGTGAGAGAGAAAACATGTAAAGGAAAAAAACAAGAAGTAAAAAAACTAAAATATAAAGAATGGGGTAGATGCTGATCCATGCTTTTTCTTGCTGTTTTTCTACATGTTTGAGTTTTCTTTAATAAATAAAGAATTTTAGAAATGAAAAATTTTTAAATATTTAAATGAGTTATACATATAAAGTATTAACACTAATAACAGCACTTCTACTTACTGTCTCCTATAATCCAACAATGTATATACAACATACATAAGGAAAAGAAAGTTCAAAGAGTTGAAGAAACTTGCCATGGTCACCCAGAGACAGTGTAAGTGTCAAAGGGAGAATTCAAATCCAGATTTGTCTTTTACTAAGTCCAGTGTTCTTCCAAGTAGATAAAACTTCTCTCAGTATTCCTGGGATAGAAATATTGATACTATGAATATCATATATACTGTTTCAGAGTAGGTCACAGATCCTTTAAAGTCTATCCTTGAAACCCCTTTCCAATGTCCTATGCTCTAGGCTAAAAATTCTTGCTTTACTACAAAGAAAAAACAGAGACTAAATATAAGAAAATGGATAGTATATCTCCCAGTGCACCAAAATATAATGTTCCTATGGTTTTATGTTGTCCTTTTAAGTATAATTTAAAATGTCATCTGCAGTATTAATCCTGGATACTGTAAATGATGAAAAAATAAAAAATTACTACAAAAATTCCACCACAATCACAGGATATGCCACAGCACTCCTATGCCTTACTTTCGCCACCCTTTATCATAGTACTTATCACTCCAGAGTCAGTGTTAATCTCCCTAAAAGACAAAGAAGTTCTTCAATGCATGAGTCTAGGTCTTACTCTCTTTGTATGTCCAAAGCCTAACACAGGAGGCATTCAGTAAAAGTTTCTTAAAATAAAAGAGGATCAAACAGCCATAATGGAAGCACCTTAAATGCATATGTTTCATATTTTTAAGTATATGCTTAAGTATACCTGTGTTATACCTATAGAATAAAAGATGGAATGAAATTACAATTACTCCTTGGTATCAGTGATCTATGAAAATTCTAACATAAGTGCAACATTTCATAAAAATTAACAGCCCTGTAAATAACTAAAATCCACCAATAACAAATGTTTGGCTAATGGTGGTAGTTATTATTATCATTAATAGCTGCTACCATTTAAACTGATCCCAAACATTTATATCTATTATTTCACATAATCTTCACAACAAATCCTATAGGTTTATTACCCGTTTTACAGATTAAAAAAAAAAACAAAAACAGAGGCTAAGAAACTTGTTAAACAATCAAATAAAGAAATTAAACGTAAGACATTCTGACTGCAAAGCCCAAGATCTCCCATTAATTATATCACCCTCTCAACAATGTTCATATCTGGGGCATCAGTAATCCTTAGACCTAGTGGTTCCAGATTTTATTTAATAAAATAGTTTGTTTCTTACAGAATTTTTCTCTGATACATGGTATCACCTTCAGCAATAAAATACTGAAGGAACTCCAAGTACAAGCTACAATGTCCAAAAGAGTGTCAGTTTGAAAGTAAATACTGGCATGATGTACACTAACCTAGATAGGCTTAGGTTTTCATGAGTAATAAATTCCAAGAAATTGCAAAACATAAAACTACTTTTTATCATGTCTTAAAAAATGCTCCACTTTAACTTGGTACAACAATTTTTTGGGGATGTGGTCTATGCAATAAGTTGATTTTCATATAATAAGATGTTGTAGCCTAGAATATATATTCAATTATTACCAAGGAATGGTAATATGTTCTACCAGAGCTATTTTACCCTTAAAAATACAAACAGATTCATTCAATTTATGAGTTGTTTCACTACCTGGGTTATAATCCTGATTCTACTACTTAGCAGCAACTTGACTTTGAACAAATTATTTCACCTGTGCCTAAGTCTTCTCTTTTTGTAAAACAAGGATAATAAGGATGATCCAGTTAATAAGGATAAGGATGATCCAATAATCAGGTTGTAAGGATTATTGAAAACAGTGCCTGACACATCAGAGTGCTCAATAAGTATTAATTATCGTCATTGTTATCCAAATACCGACCTCTCTATCCTCCTCCCTCCCTCCCTGCTGCCCCACACACAGACCTACTCTGAATAATGTTCATTTTCATCCCTGAAATATTGTCAATGACTGTTTACAGGAAGCAGCATAGAAAATGTGCTTGAGAACAGATATGCCGGGGTTCAAATCTCAAATCTTCCACTTAGAACACAACCCTGAGTAATATAGAAGATTAACTCCTACTTGAAGAAAGGCTGTGAAGGTTAAGTGAAATAATATATGTAAATCATCTAAAAGTACCTACTGCTTATCAAGAATTTAAGAAATATCGGTCCTCCTTCTCAACAGTAACATAAAAATGTTCTCCTTCTAGGATTTCTGCATTAATATTTAGCCCACCAGACAGAATTGTTCCACAACTAAAATAAGACCACATTAAGACAGAAAAATCACACAAAATTAAGTTCACAATTTCCAGTTGTCTCACCATTTGTTTAAGCTCAATATCTATGCACAATTACTCATTCGTGGCTCATGGCAGGTTTAGGAATAAAAATATGAAGATAAACTAGTCCCCCTGTCGCTATCCCAAGAAAGCACACATCTCTGTATCTCATGCCTTAGTGAATCACTAAGTTTAAAAAGGACATATTTAAACCAGTAATTCTCAATGAGAGGCAATTTTGTCCCTCAGTAAACATTTGGCAATGTCTGGAAATATTTTTGATTGTCCCAACAGGGGAGAGTACTACTGGCATCTCATGGATAAGAATATTGCAAAACATCTTACAATGCACAGGACAGGCCCTCACACCAAATAATGATCTGGCCCAAAATGTCAATAGTGCCAGGGCTGAGAAACCATGACCTAAAAAAAAAAAAGTAAACCCGTCCCTCGATTTATGCGGTATTTTTCTTACGCGAGTTTTTTTATACACAGTAAACTCTCTCTCCCTGTTTACACGAATGTTTTATACATGGTTTCCATTTACACAGTCTCATTTTATGCGGTTCTTTTTCATTTCCATTACTGGCGATTATTCTTTCTAAAAAGCAATAGCTTAACTCAGCAGTATACAAAAAAACAATACTAACATGCAATTATTAATGATCTTCCCGTTCACTGGAAGGCAAATAAAAAAGCATGGATGACTACTGATGTGTTTTGGGATTGGTTTTGCAAATATTTTGCTGCAGAAGCTGAAAATTATATGAGGGAAAAATGTCTTCCTTTTAAAATACTTTCACTTTTAGATAATGCACCTGGTCATCCACACAATTTAGGACACCCAAATATAAAAGTTGTATATTTGCCACCAAATACAACTTCCTCGATCCAACCTTTAGATTAAGGCATTATTTCCACCTTTAAGATTAATTATATTTAAAAAAAGATTAATTAAACAGTTTAAATATTTTTAATAAACTTGAAGATAATGATTCATTTACAGTTACAGAAGCCTGGAATAAATACACGATTTTAAGTTGTATCAAGAATGTTGCTTTCACTTTGAGTGATATAAAGCCCACAACTTTAAATGCTTGCTGGAAAGCAACATAGCCAGAAGTGGTTGTACCAGGAAGTATGGCTCCAACAACTGAAGAGGGATTATCAGGCATTATTAACTTGTTAAATAAATTTCAAGAGGCTCTGACAATTTGAATAGAGATATTAATGAATTATTGATTGATCACAAATTAACTGATGATGAATTAATTCACTTAATATCTGAAGACCATCCTGCCGATGAATATGGCAGTGACCTTGAACTAGTTTCATTTACTGCAGAAAATGTATTTACAAAGCTCTTCAATTGGCCACAAAACTGGAAACTGCCAATTCTAGATATTGATCCAAACATCCAACGAGTCTTAAAATTTCGAAAAGACTTTTAAGTATCAAAGTGAATATCGAAGAATTTATGAAAACTGAGCAAAAGATGGGGCTGGAAAAAGATCCAAAATAAATAATGAAACCGAAGTATACTTCCAAATATTTTGAGCAATGAAGAAAGTGACTTTGAGCCAATCTAAAAAGAGAAGGGTGGTTGCTATACATTACAGTACAGACAGCAAATAAAATTTATTGGTTTTTTTTCTGATTTTTCATTAGCATTTTTTGTGAAAATGTGTGAAATACAGTTTTTAAATTTTATTATTAGTTTCGAGTATACAGTACATATTGGTTAGACACTATATAGTTTATTAAACGATTTTTATGACTTAAATCAGCCTATTTCGTTAGTATTTTTTTTCATACTTGTAGACTCTTTTTACACAGTTTTCTTCCATGTTAAAAAGACAAGCGGAATGGACAATCCGCATAAATCAAGAGACAGGTGTATAGTTATACAAAAGCTTTCCTCAAAAATGTATGTGCTAGCCCAGTGTTCTTGTCCAAATTCTTTATTTTTATTAAAAACATAACAAGAAATAATCAGCTTGACTATTTCAGATGGGAAACTCCTGGTACCATCAAATTCCTATTACAAAATCCAATCTAAAGAGGAAGGAAATGAGGCTTACTTTTCTCTGTATATTTGTACCACATAAAAACAAGTTTTTAAAATAGCTCCAACCTTTATTTTTTAATTGCACCTCAAATTCATGTAAGCATTATTTATATCACAAAGATAAGTTTCTTATCCCTCACTTCGACCTTACTTTTGTACTTTAAAAAGTTCACATTTATGTGATAGGAAAGCACAGTACATGGGGCCAACTTTTAACAAATATCATTTTTATGTATCAGGTGGGCAATGATCAAAAGTTTGGTAAAATACTATGTTGATGAAGCTATGGGAGAAAAAGGCACACTCAAACACTTGCTGGTACAACCTTTCTGAATGCAAATTAGCAACATCTATCCAACTTAAAAATATTCTTTGGTCCAAAAGTTATACCCATTAAAAACTAATGCACGTACTGACACATATGCAAAAAGATGCTAAAAAGAATATTCATTGCAGCACTGTTGGTAATAAAATTGGAAACGATATCAAAGTGCATCATTAGAAGGCTAGTTAAATAAATCATACTATATTTATATAAAGGAAAATGCTGAAATTTTGAAAATAAGAGAAATCTAAATGTGCCAGCATAGAACAATATAGATCAATTAACCTTAAAGTAGTAATAATGAGCCATGCACGACATGCAGCTTACTCAAAAGAAAAATAATATACAGTACACATATGTATATACATGTCTATATATTTATATATATGTACATACATATAAGTATATATATATTTATATCTAAATACATATACATCACAGACTATTTCTGGAAATAAACACAAGAAATTGGGAAGGATGGCTGCCTCTAGGAAGGGGACCGAGGGCCCAGAGCAAGAAGGAGACTTTCACTGGTATTGTTTGAAATTTTTTTAACACGAGTTAATGCAGGCTCTTTTATTTACTGACTGTAAAATTTAAGTCACGAATTCTGAACCTCAGTATTCTCAAATTTGAAATGACAATAATGGCCTAATTCATTGGTTATTATGAGGTCCAATGAAAAAGGATAAAATGCTTTGTAAATTATAAAGAAGCAGACAAAATTATAAATTAGTACTCTAAAGGAATTCTCCAAACCATTATTATAATAATCATTATCATTCCTCTGACCAATTTCTCTAAATTTCTCTAAAGCCAAGTTTAAGACGAAATGTGAATGCAGATGCGATTTTAGAACATAGATTTTTACTTTACTTAGTTATTGATTTCAATTTAAATGAGTAGATTTTCAAAAACATCATAGAAATACTAAATCAGCTGATTATAGAAAGAATATATGCTCACTATTGAAATGATGGTAAGCAAAGACTATCACCACGCTATTATAAAACCTTGGGGTTTTTTCTTCCAGTCTTTTTCCTATGCATGCTTAACTGGGTTAGAGTATTTGTCTAAATAAAACATTTCCACTTTCTGTAATATAGCATTCAAATTACAACATTCCTCAGATTACACATAATTATTACACACAGATTTTAATGAAAGCCCACAATATTTTATCCTCTTGATGAGAGTTCAGGCATTTTAAAATGAAATTCCATTGTATAGGTTTGCCTAATGAACTCTGCCTGGATTAATTTTTCATTTATTTCTACCAATTCTCAAACTAACCAG
>NW_006441955.1:4317599-4332294 GCF_000325575.1 Pteropus alecto
ACCCACAACAAACACACCCCTCCCTCCTTCTCCTTCTCTCAAGCCATTTTCCTGCTTTTCGTTTCCTGAGTTCCAATTTTACTATGTCCAAACTCACAAAACAAGTGGATAAAGTGTGTTTATAATTCTTTGAAGAGCAAGTAAAACACCTTAGATTGAGCCCTAAATCAGACTATTAGTAAGAGAAGTAATTAGAACGATGATTTTGTTGCTAAAGATATGCAATCTTTTTCTACTACATGTTAGTCTGCTATCATCATTCTGTCTGCAAACAGAGTGAAAAAAAAAAAAGGAATATACTCTTAGGTTATTCCTGGGAGACTCACTATGGGACAAACCTAGCTGTTCCTAATTAATTTTAACTATGACAACTCCTCCCAAATGCAGAACATTCCAAACCATTTTTGAGAATGGTTAGATATTGCTCAAGGAAGAACAGAATTCCTGAGTATACTGGACTGTAATTGCAGGCAAAAAAAAAAACATATATATATATATACACCTCATTATTGTGCCTTTCTCATAGTAGAAACTCAAATATGTCATGTTGAATAAATACTCCTTTTCTGCTTCTGCAAGCATGCTGTAATTTTCATACTCTGCCCTGTATTTACTGTCATAATTGTTAATTCAGACCACTAAGGTGACATGTTTATTAACACACACCGTATAGCTTTTTAAAAATGAAACTGAAAATACCAGAAACTGAAATTATAGATTTTTCCCTCTAATTTCCCAATTTTCTATAATGCAGTTATATTACTCTTGCAATTTAAAAAAAAAAAAAAAAGCATTAGAAGGAAAAGTATTTTTATAGCATTTATTGTTTTAGACTATATCCTAAGATTATTTTAATTAAGTCCCATTCTAAGGACTTTCTTATTATCCAAAAAAAAAAAATAATCCTTGATAAATTAAAGCAAGAAAATGTCAGCATAAAACTGAACTGCTGGAATATTATTTAAAATATTCATATCATGCCATAGTTCAATAAAATGTTTATCATCATCAAGAACACTACTTATACATCCACAACTGTACTGTCAAGATACCATGAAAGGCACTGGAGATTCAAAGGCAAAAGACATGGCTTCCATCCTCAAGAATTTTACTAAACTAATTAGAACAACAGGGCATATACTGAAAAAGAAAATAAAAAATACAAGGGAGCACTGGATATGCCAAGCATCTAATTCATAGAGAAGTATACTAAAACAGATTTTAAAGGCCTATAGATTTTAGATCAAAATCTTCCGTCTACCACTAATGAGCTTACGTAAATTACTTCCTTCATTTGTACAATGGAGTGTTAGATTAAGTGAAGTAAAATTCCTAGCATATAGTAACATCTAAAAGGAAGTTAATAGTATTATTATTATTATTAGGGATACAGGCTTGAGGAAGAAATGCACACCTGGAAAAATTTTTAAAGAGAATTGTTAATATATTTTTGTGATCTATCACTATAAGCAAAAATCACAAGATCTTTCTCAAGTTTTACTTTCTATTGACAAGAAAAAAAAAATAGACCATCTAGTGAAAACTGGTATTTGAAAACACTAAGGCTACACAGAACTAAAGTACCTGAGAAAGTCACCACTAGATCTACAAATCAAAGAATATGACCTAAAAAAAGAATGTTAGTTTGAAAGGTCCTCCTTAGACTCGCAACTCTCTCATACCAGAATGTAAGCTCCACGTTATGTGTCCAAGCTCCAAGAATTGTTATCTGTTTTGTTCATTTCTATATCCTCAGTACCTAGATTAATTCCCAGCTTACAGTGAATGCTCAATAAATATCTGTTGAATAAACAGTAAAGAAAATTGAGCTCCTGGCATAGCTGGAACTGGAACTAATATTTCATTACTCTAGTATTCTATCTCCTGTCTAAACTAGAATATGATAATTTAGATAACTTATTTTGATGGTTGAGGAGTTGGAGGGTTGGTTAGGAGGAAGGAAGGTGTAGATCAAAACATTTTTCACATTTTTCCCCCAACTGTCAGTTTTGCTTAATTGATAAAGGCAAAAAAATTATAAACAAGACAATCCCAGCACAGTGCCTAGCACACAATATCTCATGACCATTATTATCTCATGACCAGAAACTAACTTCCCATCTGTTTAATCTTTGTAACTGTCATAGAACCCTTTAGAATTTTCAGTCTTTCATAAGATAGTTATTAATCACTTTCTTCCAGATGGGTGCTGAAGGAGGAGAGATGAATTAAAAGATGTCCCTGCCCTGGAAGATCTCTCTTGAGTATGCCGGCGTCTGAGTTAGTGAGTGGTGGGGAGGGGTGGGGGCAGGTCAATAATGTATGTGAAACCAGGTCACATTGTTATCTGTTTATTGCCTTGAGTAGTTAAAAAATTTAAAAATCACAATCAGCAAAGTTTTGAAATAACAAGGAGGCACACTGGGGTATATTAACACTTGGGAAGGTTCTTTTTCCTGTGCCTTTACAATGTATCTCACTGCCTCTTAATGTATTAAAGTCAAAATATTCTAAATTGACTTATTTGAATTGTCAATATAAATGAACTATCAATGTTATGTCCTTTCATATGTGAGACAGTGAAGGCTAATACTCCTGATTCAGTATTTACTCTGTGTATGTTCCTATTTAAATATATAACCACAATATATATTTAAATTATTTAACTGTCTATAAAAATGACAGAGCCTGAAGAAAAGCTCGAGATGAGTGCTAGTAAATAAAAAACTAATATCACAGTATTACCCAGGGAGAGAATAAAGTAGGCACACAGCTAAGAAGTGAACCTATAGAGGTCTCCAAGAGAACAAAATCTTCAAGAGGAGAAAATTTTCTGCCAGAACTGGCTAACAGAGACAGAGAGCAACAGCTTGCTAGAAGGGTCTTACAATGCAAGTCACTAACTAGACTCACAAAAGTCAGTGTTGCCATTCTTCAAATTTGAGTGTCAGGAGGCCACTTTCAAAGCATGCGTCACCAAGACGAAACCACCACATTCCAAGGAGTTCTTTCCCATTATCTGCATGTCAAAATAGGATAAGCAACACCAAACGAATTGGAAAATAAAACAGCCTTCACATAGGAGTGATAATTCCTACAAGCTGAAGTTAGTTATTTTACCTGAGGCATGTGTTTATATGTGGTTCCTGGGAGAACATTTTTCACTCGGTCTATCCTAGAGTGCTAGGTGAAACACCTCAAATCCTCTTGATCCCAACACAGAAAACTCTCCAATCCAAATGTATATTCTACTCCAGTGTTAACGCCTTATAAGCACTGACAAATCCAGGCCAAGGAGACTACAAGGTGGCAGGGAGATACTACAAGTCAGGCAGGAAGGCTAGGGTGGGCCCCAAGGGGGATGTACCTGGTCACCAGTTCTAGTGACAACCAGTTGAGAAGGTGAGACTGGGGTAAGTTTTGGTCAGAGGGCCAGAAAAGGATAGACAGGTGCATGTCACCTCACCATCCTGGACATCATGGAAAGATAACTGACTTTCTTTACAAGGTGGGAGGAACGAAGCTTCCAGAATGAGTGATGTTGAGAGGTTTTCTGGGAAGCACAAGAACTGAGCTCTGAGGAGAGCAGAAAAACAAGAAGAGGAAAGCCCCTGAGAATCGGTTTTGGAGAAAATTCCTCCGGGACGAGTGATCTCTATGGTCGTTCCCAGCATCAAGACTGGTGGGACCATCACACCTGTTAAAAGATGTTTCCCTATTAACAGCTTGGACAGCGATTAAGTGCAAATCCACCGGGTTAGAATGGAAGATTTGAGTAGGAAAAGACCATTGTGGGGTCTGACCCAGGAGGAAACCTGATCAGGAGGGGAAGAGGCTGAATTCGGGAAGGCGATAGCAGGCTAAGTACTTGGGTAGGATGAGACTTATTTGGAAGCGAGATCGACTGCAGGAATGGAAGGCTTTCATTGGACTCCAGGTGGGAAAAGGCCCGTTTAGAGTGCAAAGACGCCTTGAGCGCCTGGTTCGGGAAGGTGACTCTAACTAGGGGAAGCGCGCTGCCCAGCCCAGAGCGTGAGCCTCGTGCGGGCCGAGGGCTGACCCGGGGGTGAGGCTGATCCGCGCGAGCTCACAAGCTCACCTGGGACAGTCTGGCCTGGAATGAGGAAACTTCCTGGGTGGGTGAAAGCTGAATGGAGGGAGAGGGGCCAGGCACAGACTGAGCCGGGCGCGGGGTACCGGACACACAGCTGGGGCGTGGGGGCGGGGGGGGGAGTTGCCCACCGATCCCGGCTGGGGTCGCGGCTGCCAAGACGGAGCTGCGGGCTCGGGATGGCGCCCCCCGCTCGGGCACACACGCACTGGCTCTAACTCTCACTATCGACCGCCCCGTCCGGGGCCGAGAGAAACTGCCCGGGTCGGTGACCGCAGGGCGGTGGGGGAGGGGGCCGGCCGGGGACACCAGCCGACCGAGCCCGGCGGATGGGCGAGCGGCGTTACCTGTGTCAGGGAGAGCTGGGCCGCCGCAGCCATGGTGTTTCCATCATGCACGGGAGGGGAAGGAAGGACGGGCGGATGGGGGCTCGGGGCGGGGAGGAGGCGGAGGGAGCGGCCAGAGGCGAGGCCCGGGAGGGCGGGCGGCCGGGCGTCTCCCCTAACTTCAACAACTTCCCTCCTCTCGCCCGCCCCGCCCCGCATGGCCCCGCCCGCCCCGCGCAGACTGTGGCGGCACCCAAATCCTGGCGCAGGATTTGGAACCTGCGGACCGGAGCCTAAACCCGGGGCGTCCTGAAAAAAACCGGCCTGGAAGTGAAATTAAGGCGGACTGGCTGTGGAGGAAGCAGCAACTCCAGATTTTCCCATGAACTTTAGGCGGTCACTAAGCTTCTGCTTCTGAAAAATGGGGAGAAATGATACCCAAAATCCAGGTCGCTCGTCAGGACTAACTGAGATAATGATAGGAAATGATAACAATGTTTTATATATGCCAGAAACTGTGCTAGACACTTTATTTTCGAATTGTACAAATAAAGGAACTGAGATATTTAAATAAGTTATACAAATGAGTAAACTGAAACACCAATAAGTGTCATACCTAAGGTCATACAGCTGATGAGATAGCTAGAATAGGATGCAGGTCTGATTCTAAAACCTCTGATTTAACCATCGGCTGTTAGGGTATGATAATAAAAAAGAACACTTAAATCTTTCCTTCCAGGAGCCAAAATCTAGGAGGGAAGGGAGAGAAATACTTTCCTTGACTGCTGGCTGCCTGCCACACTTAGATTGTTCAATAAAAGAGCGTTGGGACCTGCTCAACAGCCTGCAGCACCCCTAACACCGCCCATAAATAACCCACCTGGCAAACTCCTCCTACTTTCTCAAGACAACTCAAGTATCACTTCCTTTGCAAAGCATTTCCTGGCCTCCCTGAGTTACACACGCTCCTATTCTTTTTAACGGTTTTTCTCTACCTTATGAAGTCATCATCACCCTAGTGACTGTTTACATCTCTTCTACCTCTGTAGACTGAGAGCTCCTCAATGACAAGTACTGTTTCTAATATACTTCTATATCCTAAACCCTAGCATAGAGTATGTACTCAATAAAGGCCTTAGTTCCTGCATGTATTAAACATAACACATCCTATACTTTCTCATGTTGCCATCTTCAATTATAATAACCAACCAGTTCCTTGAAGCCCTCGTCTTTAAAGGCTTGGTTTATATGCTACCTACTTCAAGAAGCCTTCTAGAAACTCTCACTCCACCTCTTAGTTGCTCTCATATGTTCCTTATATTCTGCCTTGTTTTACAAAGTTAACTGCATGCTTTTCTGTACCCAACTGGACTGTACAATACTTGAGGACAGGGTTCCGAGTCACGACTACATTCCCCTCACAGTTTAGACTAGCACAGAGTAAGCCCCAATAAATGTTTTTACCCAGAATTGGTCTTCCTTTCTCAGTCATGGTGGCTTCCCACAATAAACCACAACTCTATCAGGCCCACACTCCTGTGCCCATTATCATAGCAGTCCCCATTTGACCCACGAGGAGGGCTAACCGAACAAGACCCAGGACTGTTAGCCCTACCTATGTTTTTAGACTTTTGCCACCACAGGCAAGCCATCCCAGAAATGCTCCCAGAAACACCTAACTCTGTTCAGATCCCTTTTTACAAGGTGCAGCCATGAAGGATGAGCCATGCAAGTCCGGTGAACACCTGCTTACTCAGGAGAGTCTCCTTTAACCTCGTTTTGCTGTTATTCTGTTTAACTCAAAGGAGAAGGAGGGTACTGTTTTGAATTACTCCACCATGGTGCCTCTATCAATTATAACCACAACCGATGTTTCTACTTGAATTTTCTATTTTACATTATCATATCTGAGCCTCACAACTCTGAAAGGTAGTAATCACCATTCTCACTCTGCAGATGAGGTAACTGAAGGTCCTAGAGGTTAAGTGATGTGCCCAATGTTACACAGCTCATAACCAAAGCAGTATAGCACAGTGGAATGAACAGGGTTTGAACATCAGAAACGTCCAGGTTCTAGTGCTAGCTCTATCACTTTCTAGCTGTAAATCTTAAGGTTGTTATGAGGATGAATAAAACAATATATATGAAAATACCTAAAGACATAGATACACGAATTTAGTTAAGAAATCTCAAAGTTGTGGAATGAATTACTATCAGGAGTAAAAATTCACTTGCTATGCAAAAAGACTCCTCCAAATCATACGAGATACAAGATATTACTCCAGGGCGAATCAAATCAATGTGGGAAATGTTGAGGAAATATAAGGAATTATTGTTATAACTATCGTGTAATTGACATTAAGTCAAAAACAACACTTATTTATACAGTATTGCTTTTCACAGTTTATAAGTGTTTTTACATACAGAATCTAACACAACTCCTGGAGTCGAATAGGCACATGAAAAAAGTTTGTTAAACTGAACTGAATGCATAGTTTCATGTGTAATTATCATTTGGATCCTCATTTTACCCCCATTTCAGAGATAAGAACACCAAGGAACACATAATTTGTAAATAACTTGTTTAAGTAAGGGTCACTTAAATCAGGTTTGGGCCTCGGTTAAAATAATGATAATTAGACCCTTCAGCAAAGGAATGTTAGCTAACAATCATGGGAGTTGCCCCAGATCCTCTTCCAGACCACCAATAATTTGTACTGGCTTTCTTCTTTGCTCGTTGGTTCTGGCTTAAAACTTGACATGTAGTGGGGGATGGGAGTGAGGGTCCAAACTCCCCCAAATAATTAGAACTTCTGGGACTGCATTTTTTTAAATGACACACCAATGACAGTTTGCGAATGCGTGTCCCAGATCTCATCAAAGCACTGGGTCATATCCCGCATCTATTTTAGGAGAGTAAAACGTAGCCGATGGAAGACGTGTTATGATCTAATTCACTGTAACAAGAGTGAGCTTCATGGAGCAGATAAAAAGGTCTTAAATTGTTTTTTCTAGGGCCACTTAATGTCTCCGGGTCTCTAAATCTCATATTCTTCATGTGTACATTGGAGATAATAATATCTACTTTGTAGTAGTGGGGTTAGGATTAGAAATCATGCATAAATGTCCAATCAGAGAGCCTGGCCTGGAAAGATGTCCAATAAATGGTAGCTAGAAGGATACTATTCTTTAAGATCACGTCACTATTTAACTCTCTACTCCTCAGACAATCCTCCAATTACTAGGTCAGTTCTGCAGATACATTGGCTGTAAGAAAGAAGTGCCTTGAACAGCTGACACACATATGCCTGTCATTAGAAAGGTAGATAGTCGCTAGGTAAATAAAGCTGTGTCTGATGACTTAAATCTGGATACTGATGACCAACAATTGCTGCTTTCATATACATTGTTTCATTTAATTCTCACAACAACCCTATAAGGATTATTATTAATTTTATTTTATAGAAGAGGAATTTGTCCAAATTCATAGTGAATTATACACAGTTCTTCTGATTCAAATGTACTTTTTACTTGGGCATGTTGCTGCTGTCCTGCAGACACTGATCACCCCCAAGAGACTTGATGAAATGGTGCTTCTGACTATAAAAAGCTGAAGACGAGGCTCTGGATTTATAATAACCTAACCCTAAACCTAAGATGATCCTGACAAGGAGATCTTAGATCACGAACAGTTTTGTCATCAGTGTTTCATTCCATCTTTCCATCCTACTTGAACTCCCACTCCCACTCCTCAATCCACCCTTAAGGGAAACCACAGATATTTTTATTTCTTTATTTTCTGACTTTTGGAGATGATTGTCATATTGGATCTTCATGAATACTGCACATCTGTAATGTCAGCATCTAGAAATGCAAGATGATTGATTAAAACTATGAAAAAAAAAACAACTGTGAGGAGCTCTCTGAATATACAAAGAACCAATTTATTTGAGTGAGACTTTGAGAAAGGCCTTCCATATAAATGGTGCTAAGCTACTCCCACCCTCCCACGCACCGCCCCCCCTACAAAATTATACTACAATTGTAATGGTAATCTGCAGTTCATGCTTCCAAGCTGCTGGTTTCATAAATATAGCCCATTATTGTTCATGTTTGCCCAGGGCAGAAAGAATATGTGAGGCTGCACAATAATAACAATTGTGCTACACAAATAACTGTCCTTGTGCCAAGGACGGAAAAGAACAAGCAGTAAGAGATTTTAAAATGCCACACACACCCAGGGTGTGAAAGGACAGTTCAATATTGTCATCACTGCTAATTTTTCAGGGTACTAGGGTGCCCCGGGAAGAGCCTGAATTTAGAACTGGGAAGGCCCAGCTTGGTCTAGTGTTGGCTCTGCAACTTCCTAGTTTTGTAACTTTGGACAAGTCAATGAACTATATATACCAAGACATGGCTTTCTCTCCTGTAAACAGAAGGTAACAACAGCACCTGCCTGATAAAGCTATTAGGATGATTAAATGAGGTTTCATGTGAAAGCAGTTAGCCAGATACCTGGAACACAACAGAAACTAGATAAACTTTAGCTCTTTTATCTTCCTCCTAGAGAATCTTTAGGGTTTAAGAAGCTAAAAATAAAATAGAAATCATTTTTTAAAATCTTCAGTGGTTTTCCAAAGCCTCCCTTAATGATTTTTTTGGATAAAATTTATTTATCCATTAGTAATATTTATTGAATACTATAAAGTAAGGGAGGTTATTACCTTTGTGTCCGAAAAGTTCCATTGGCTTCTAGTGAACAAGCAATTGTAGCTTTACACTTGTCCTATTTACTCCATTTTTCTTTTCTTTTCTTTTCTTTCTTTCTTTCTTTCTTTCTTTCTTTCTTTCTTTATTTTTTTATTTATTTATTTTTTTTTTCCTTATGGTTTTTTCCTTATGGATGGTCCTGGAAGCTATAAGAAACCAGAAGAACATCATGAGAAAGAAAATATGTTCACTTAATGCTGCAGGTCCTTTCATCTACAGATTTCAAAGCATTGTCTCCATCACTAATTACTAGCCCTGCTTAACATGTGGGAATGCTGAGACACCATCAAATTAAGAAGCTTGCCCTAAATCACAAGGCGAGTCACTGGATGAGCTACAGACAGAACAAAGCTGTCCTGTTTGCCAGCCTTGGGCTCTAAAATAGGGCACTTGAGAGTCAACAGAGTCTTCAAGTGTGAGGAGAAAAGTTTGGGGAATTCCGATCTTGTATCTTTGAATCATTATAGTGACAAGACATGGGCTTTAGAGTCAAATTTGATTTCAAATCTCAGCTCTGCCCCTTCTGACTGCATAACTTCAGTCAAATTATAAATTACATCTTAGTTTCCTTTTCTGTAAAATGTGGATATTGATTCTTCTAAGAGTTTGGGAAAAGTTAAATGATAAAACTTTTGTGAGAGAACCTAGCACAGTGCCTTGCACGTAGCAGTTTCACATAGTTGGAGAAAACTAAGACAACTCACATAAACACAAAATGACAAATATACAACTCTTTCAGTTAAAGATTTTGGAAGCCATAATCACTGTTGCGTCTCAGTTTAAAATGATGACTGTGTCTTGAACATCTCATAACACAAATAGAGGATGCCTTGTTCAGGCCTTCATTGCTTTTCTTCCTTGATTCTGTGCTTTCTTTCATAGCTCAAGACCAACCTATCAGCAAGTTTTGTTGGCTCAACTTCCAATATATGTTCGAAATTTCAATTTTGAACCAGATCTGACCATTTCTCATTATCTTCACTGCTACTATTGCCTCTCTCCTGGACCACTGCTAAATCTCTTTGACTAACCCCAATTCCATGTTTGTACCTACATCCATTCTCCTTATCATAGATAGAGTGATCATTTTAAAATATAAATTAGATCTTGTCATTTTCCTGTTTAAAACTCTCTAAGACTTTCTCATCAGACTCCTGACCATTGCCTACAATGAGGCCAGTTCTTTTCAGGTAAAGTATGTGTCAGCAAAGTACAAAAGTGTGAGTATGTTCTGCGCACGCTGAGATGTTTGATGAAATGGAGCAAGGTAGGGATGGGAGAGGGAAGAACCAGAAGAGAAGGATGGGGAAGGTGTTAGAAAACACACAGAGGGACTCATGGATGGGCCAGAAGAGGCTTAGAGAAAGGTATCTGGAAATTCTCAGAGAAGCAAAATCACTGCTGGAAGCAAAGGAGACCATTATTATTTTGTGTTGACAGTGTTTTCAAATCTAGTGGCCTGATTTTTAAAAAGGAATCTATTTTACCGTTTCAAAGGAAGCCAGGTTTATAGGCCAGGAACCCTCACACCAGCACTGTGGTTATGAAGATGGGCTTTGAAATAAGACAAAATTTTAGATTGAATCAAGTCCTCCATTTATAAGTATAACACTTGGACAACTTATGAAAAGTCTTTAAGCCTCAGCTTTATGCAAACTATACCATAGCGATAAAGAAAATTAAATAGACAATTCTTATAAGCACTTTGCACAATGTCTGGAACATGGGAACGATTGCTCAACAAATGGAAACTATCCCATTGTGGTTATGACAATGAATAAGGATTTGGTTATCTTTATAACTGCCCCCTGTTCATTAGCTTTACTAATAAACACTGTCTGTGTCTCATCCCTAACAAAGACCTACAGTAAATCTCTTAAATTTTAAAAGTCTGAGGAGACTTCTGATTCGCAGCAACATTTGACCCTGAAAGATTAAAAAAACAAAAAAAGTATACATCCTTGCACTGGAGGCACCATTCACTCTACCCCCAGTCCAGAAAATCAAAGTGTAAATAGAAGAGTAGCATCATGTTTGCATTTAATTGTATATGAGTGTAATTATATGCAGCCTCAGCACTCAGTGCTTAAAGAAATGGTTTTTTGTTGTTACTTCCAATATTGTCTCCATATGCAAGTCAAGGATTTCAGCTGATGCTCAACTAAAGAAGCCAGGATTTGACCTAAGGCTGAAGAAATGAATTGGCTTTGTTGAACTGACTCAGACCCAATATTCTGCATATTATACTAAATAACTTCAAGACTCTGACTGTCAAGCTTAACTTCAAGTAAGAGATAACCATTCTTTTTGCAAAATTATACATTATAAGTAGGTAAAATAATGGAAGTAAATGGTTAAAAGCATAGATTTAGTGTTAAAAAAAAAGGCTTAGGTTCAAATCCTGACTCTGCCCCCTGGGAGCTTGGACTAGTTACTTAACCACTCACGTGTGAAATGAGGATGATAATTCTACCTCCTTGATTAGCTGTAAGGATCAAATGATTATTTAAGTAAAGTTCTTAGTACCATCCTGAGTATGCAACAGGTATTTGATTAGCTATTGATATGATATATACTAGCAATGAATAATCTGAAAATGAAATTAAGAAAACAATTCTATTTACAAGAGCATCCAAAATAAAAAATATTAAGAATAAATTTAATAGAAGAAGTATAAGACTTGTGACTAAAAACCACAAAGCATCATTGAAAGAAATTAAAGACCTAAATAAATGGAGATTTCTCATGTTCATGGATTACAAAACTAAGGTTGAAAGGCAAAACTCCTCAAATTGATCCATAGATTCAGTGCAATCCTTATCAGAATTTCTCTGTAGAAATTCACAAGCTGATTGCAAAATTCATGTGGAATTGCAAGAAACTCAAAATAGCCAATCTTGAAAACGAAGAACAAAGTTGAAAGACTTACATTTCTTAATTTCAAACTTACCACCAAGGTACAGTAACCAGGACAGTGTGGTATTGCATAAGGAGAGACATATAAATCAATAAATAGAATTGAGGCTTCAAAAATAAGCCCATATATTTATGGTCAATTGATTTTCAACAAGAGTGCCAAAACAATTCAATGGGGGAAAGAATACTCTTTCTAGTACTCTTTTCTAGGACAACTAGCTATCCACATTCCAAAGAATGAAACTGGGCCCCTACTTCATAACATATACAAAAACCAACTTGAAATAGATCATTGATGTAAGTGCAAGACTATACAACTCTTAGAAGACAGAAGTTTCTTAATTATAAAACTCTAAGAGATGTAAATATTCATGACCTTGGATTAGGCAATGATTTCTTAGATATAGCACCCAAAGCATGAGCAACAAAAGAAAAAATAGAGAAACTGTACTTCATCAAAATTAAAAACCATGTGCTTCAAAGGGTACCATTGAGAAAGTGAAGACAATCCAAGGAAGGGGAGGAAATATTTGCAAATTATATATCTTATAAGCAAATTTTACAGAATATATAAAGAACTTTTACAACTCAACTATAAAAAGGCAAATAACCCAATTAAAAATGGATAAATAATTTGAATAGATATTTCTCCAAAGAATATATACAAATGCTCAAAATGTGCACAAAAAGATGCTCAACATCATTAATCACTAGGAAATACAAATCAAAACCACAATAAAATACTGTTTCACACTCATTAAAATGGCTTAATTTGTTAAATGGACAATAACTGCATATCCACACACCAAAAAATAAAGTTATTGCAATTGTTGCAATATCCATCGTTAGCAAGGATGTGGATAAATTGGACCCCTCACACAGTGGTAGTGGAAATATAAAATGGTACAGCTGCTTTGGAAAACAATTTGGCAGTTCCTCAAAGAGTTAAACATAGAGTTACCATATGCCCCAATAATTGTATTTCTAGGTATATAGCCAAAAGAATTAAAAACATATGTCCATATAAACACTTGTATATAAAAATTCATAGTAGCATTATTCATAATAGCCAAAAGTGAAAACCTAAATGTCCATGACTGATGAATAGATAAATATGTGTGGCATACCCATACAATAGAATATTATTTAGCAATAAAAAGGAATAAAGCACATACTACCACATGGACAAACCTTGAAAACATTATGCTAAGTGATAGAAGCCAGACATAAAAGACCCATATTGTATGATTCCACTTACGTGAAATGTTTAGAATAGGCAAATCCATGGAGACAAAAATAAATTAGCTGTTGCCAGAATCTGGGGAAATGGTGGGTAGGGAGTGACTGAAAGATACAAGGTTTGCTTTTTTCTTTTTGGAGTGACGAAAATGTTCTGCAATTAGATAATAATGATGATTGTGCAACTCCGTGAATACACTAAAAACTACTTAATTGTGCACTTTTAAAAAAGTGTCAGCAAACGATTGCTGCCATCAGTCCAATGCCAACAGGAGTCCCCAGTCTGAGGTACTCTAAAGAGAGAACATTTATTCAGGTAAAACAGTTTGCCAAACAGGGGAACACAGCCTCCTGAGGGAACCAAATGTGTGCTACCCCACCACTCACCCCACCGCTCACCCCACCCCATCCCCCTCTCTCCAAGACAAAGGGAGCACCACATATATAAAGTGCCCACCCTGGTTTCTGATTGGTCCATTTTTATGCAAATGAGGAATCTAATTTTGCAGTTTGATTAG
The DNA here is from genome assembly GCF_000325575.1 of Pteropus alecto. Lineage (NCBI taxonomy): Eukaryota > Metazoa > Chordata > Mammalia > Chiroptera > Pteropodidae > Pteropus > Pteropus alecto. The sequence continues at coordinate 4,331,480 of NW_006441955.1, forward strand.
TCCCAATAGTACTGTTCTGATTGGTTGGTATCATGCATTCTGACTGGTTGTTATGGAGCTGCTCTGATTAGTCAGTAAAAATGCAGATGAGGATATAGCTGTGCAGCTTCGATTGGATGGAGCAGGTGTCAGCTTATTGGTCAAAATATTATTCCAGAAACTCTTTTATAAGATTAGGCTCAAATGGCAGGAACACTGTGCAGGAGGTTTGGCAGTTCAGTCTGTGGCTTTTCCTTGATATGTAGTGGGAGAGACCTCTATAAGCAACGGCTGCTAGACTCTGATTATGAATTTTAGGCCAAGTTAACTACAAGGAGTCCTTTTTGGCAGGTACATTCCTTATCGCGGTCAACAAAAGGAAAGTCACCATGTAAAGGATGGAGTGAAGCCAAGGAGCCTTTAGAAAGGTACAGGTAAGAGTGTTGGGGGCCAAAACTGTAGCAGAGGCAGTGGTGATAGACTTAAGAAGACTGATTATAGGGATATAGAGAAGGCAGTATATACCACAGTGGTTAAAGTGGGTTTTAAAGGAAAACACATCTTGATTCCAACCTCAGCTCTGCTACTTACCTAGTTGTATAATTTGAGGTAAGTTTCTTAGCCTACCTGAACCTCAGGTCCCTCATCTATGAAATGGAGGTGATAAAAATAGAATCTACCTCTTAGAGTTATCGCAAGAATTTGTTCATCAATTTAAAAAATAGTTATTCAGTGCCCACTATGCACTATACACTGTTTTAGGTACTGAAGATACAGTAGTAAACAAAACAGGCAAAATGCTGCCTTGATGTATCTCATATTCCAATGATAAAGAG
>NW_006441955.1:4332344-4338117 GCF_000325575.1 Pteropus alecto
AAGATTATAATAAAAATATACCAGAGAAGGAAGAAAAATAAGTAAAACAGCATATGAGAAAGAAGAGGGATTGAGATTTTAAGGGTGGTCAGAAAAATCCCCATGGATAAGGAAACATTTGAGAAAAGACTTCAAGTAAATAAGAGTATATATAGGGTGGGGAGCAATCAAGGCAAAAGGAAGAGCAGATGCAAGGTAAAGATGTCCCTAGTGGGTTTGAGAAACATCAAGGAAGTCAATGTGGCTGGAGAAGAGTGAAAGAAAGTGTAAATAATTAAGAAAAGAAGTCCAAGAAGTTATAGTATAGTATATCAAGTGCGGTCTTGTGGGCCATTTTAAAGACTGCCTTTTACTCTGAATGAGATGTAAAGTTACTGGGAGAGTTTTGAGCAGAGGAAGTACATGGTATATCTTAGGTTTAAAAAAAGATTATTTTGACTATTTTGGGGAAAAATCGATCATAGGTAAACAGGGGCAAAAATCAGTAAATCAAATATGAGATTTTTGCAATAATCCACATACGATGAGGCTTGGGGCAGGATGTTAGCATTAGGGTGGTAGTGGGGTGGAGAAAAGGAAATACTGTTGATGTAGGCAAGAGAGAGAATTCTTGGAGCATAGGGAAAAGGATTGGCTCTTAGAGTGCAAAAGAGAGGACCGAGTATGCCGATATGGATGCAGGTGGTTGGTTATTTGCTAAGAGGGAAAGAAAGGAGGTGTTAGAAGTTTGAGGGTGGAAAAGGTATAAAATAAACATTTAGGGAAAGTGTAAGGACTTTTAAAATAAAACGATTAGCAGATAGCACTAAAGGCCCACTTGAAGTTAGTGGTGATGAATTCGAAGAGTCTAGTTGACATTGGTATGGGTTTTTCTTCATCCACTTTCCCTAAGGTGGAAAGTTAGATTGTCCAGGGTAGGGGTTTTGTGAGAAAAATAACAAAGCAAGAGAAGGCAAGAGAGAAGAAGACATGTCAAGGGGATGATTATAATATTGAACCTTGGAATTTAAGTGGGTAAGAGGAAAAGTGAGGACATAAGAGTGAGGAATGGTGAAGAGATGTTGGAATCACTGGCTTGTAGGTCTCATGAGCGGTTATCAAAGAACTGTTAGAGTTGAGGTGTCGGAATGAGTGAGCTGAAAATATATGAGAGGTAGAAAGATAAGACAGATTGTTGCTAGATTCTTAATAAATGGAAACAATCTCTAAAATAATAGTAGTATTAAGGCCCAGTCCATCCTCTCAAAGTGCTCACTATGTAATGGGGAAGAAAAGGCAGAAATGAATACTAAAGATAAGTACATGCAATGTCTGAGGGAGCCAAAAGGAACTTTCAGGTAAATGTGAGGATCAGATCAAGGAAACATTCAGAGAACATAGCATTTTAGATGAACCTCAAAATGGAGCAAGTGCAGAGCTTAGTCTGATATAGCAGTTAAACCATTGCAGCGAGTGTTCAGGAAGCAGTGGTTGGAGCATGGAATGGGAGCTATGGCAGGACATGAGTGGGCTGGAGCCAGGTTAGAAGATCTTTGAAATACCAGACTAATGCCTGAGCATTAGGTAATAATGAGGTCAGGGACACCTCATTATTGAACCCACTTATTAGCATGATATGAAGTCATATTGGTTTTTATATTTTGAATAGTCTAAGGTTACTTTCTTCCCTATTATGTATTTAAGTCATATTTAGAGTTTTTGATTGTTCTTTTCTGATTTGTTCTTTTAAGATCACTTCCACTCTAGTGCACTGATATTGTTGTTGTTGTTTTGTTGTTGTTGTTGTTTCAAAAAATATACTGCCACATGCCCATTCACTTTCTTTCCAATGGCCTTCAACTCTATTCCCCAATGTTGGTAGGAAAGTCTAACATGTGACCTCTTAAGGTCCTGCCGGGAAGGAGTAGGAAATAGGTTGAATATGATCATAACCGTGCTGTCCAAAGCATTAGGACCAGTTGAAGTGGATGAGTTGAAGGTGAATAGTTAAATCCTCCCAGGGTAGAAGAAGACATGAGGAGTACAGTCTCACAATTGAAGTATCGCAATTTTTCTAAGAACTCAGTATCAATACCAATGATGGGGTCGATCTCTTTGCAAGCTATATTTATGATGTTTGAAAATATCAGAACCTCTGTCCTCACAGACTAACCAGATGAGTGTTGATACCATTACCTTCTCTACCATGTCATTGTGGCTTTGGCTAAGCTCCTTTCGTCCTCTGGACCCAAGGTCCTATCTATAAAATGAGAGTGCTGGATTCATCTTTCTCTAGTGTCCCTTCCAACTCTGGCATACTCTGCTTTTTTCTGTTATCATTTATTCTTTACTAAACTCATAACATGTGCCAGGCATTTTTCCAAGCACAAGACCCTCCAACTCACCCCTTCTCTCCTTTCTCCAAACTCCTGTTTTGAATTATGTTGGACTTTTCTTATTTAAAACATTTGAAAAAAGTGCTGTGTTAGAAGGTTTATTTCACATAATACATTCGAAAGAAAATCATGGAAAGGGCTTTGTTTTGTTCCAGCAACCGAAACAATAAAACCACCAGAATGACATGCAGCATTTTGTACTGCCCTCAAGTGGTAGCCCAAAAGTCTTTTTCCTGATTGCAGTTTAAGGAATAAAATGTCTTTTGAGAAGAGTTCACAGGTGTCTAAAGGTAGGAGAGTCTTAGAGGGCCTGAGGCTGTCATTGTTGGCATCTCCAGTGTGCAAACTTACTCTAATTTCTCCTACTTTTAAAGAGCTAGTATTTTATAACCATGACTCTCTTCAGTCCTATTTCCCTCCTCCTCTTCATAGTCAAATTTCTCCAAAGTTATTTATGTATTATTTCTACTTTCTCATCTCCAATTTATTTTTAAACCTTTTGTTTTAAAATAATTTCAAACTTTCAGAAGAGTTGCAAGAACACTACAAAGAATTCCCATATACTCTTCACCTAGATGCACCAGAAGTTAATATTTTGCCCCAATCTCTTTATTTCTGTATGTGGATGTGTATGTGTGCACATACACGATTATATATGGAAGTGTGTTTTTTTCTGAACCCTTTGAATTTAGTATTTTTCACTAATACTTTAAATACTTCATTATGTATTTTCTAAGAACAAGGACATACCTACGTACACACTCTCCGCCCAACAAATGTGATGATACAATTCAGGTAATTTAACATTGATATGATATTTACATATAGTTTATATTCAAAGTTCACTAATTGGCCTGATAATGTCCCATTTAGCAGTTTTCCCTCCAATACAGGGTCTGATTCAGCGCCTGATTCCTACTCAGACATTACATTTAACTATCATGACTTTCCTTAATCTAGAACAGTTCTCTAGACTTTCATTGTTATTTACAATACTGAGATTTTTGAAAAAGTACAGGCCAGTAGTTTATAAAATTTCTTTCTGTTTGGTTTTGTTTCATGTTTTCTTATGACCAAGCTTACTTTTCTTTTTTCTTTTTCTTTTTTTTTTTTTTTGTAGAGTACCTATGGGATATTCTGTCCTCAGTACCTCACATGAGGAGAAACGTGGTATCACTTAATCCTATCATTGATGGTGTTCACTTTGATCAGCTGGTTACAGTGGTATCTGCCTAGGTTTCTTCACTGTAAAATTAGCATTTTTTTCTATGTAAATAATGAGTAATCTGTGGAGAGGTACATTGAAACAATGTAAATATCCTGTTCCTCTTAATAATTTTTTGCCCAAAGGTTTCAATATTCATTGATAATTCTTGCTTGAATCAACTACTACGATGGTTGCAAAATGGTAATTTTGTAACCTTGTTATTCGGTCTACATTTCTTAGCTGACATTCTTCCGTAGGCAAGATCTTTCTCTTCTCTCTTATTTATTTGTATATTTACTTCTCATCATCAGTATAGACTCATGGATTCTTATTTTACCTAATAACTTATAATCATTATCATTTATGTCATTATTCATTTTAATGTTCAACTTGTTTCAGATTTGGCTAGTGAGAGCCCTATCAAGCTAACTCTGGTGTTCTTTTGAACATGCCTATTATTTTTATTTATTTTTTAGCACTTTCTCGCTTTTTGGTAAAATACGATGTTCCAAGTTCATCTTGTACTGTCTCTGCTTACCCTTGGAAATCATCTATTTCTCCAAAGAGCTCGCCATTTAGTGGAGAATAGGATTTAGGAACTGAGATCTGGGCTCCAGATTTCTTATTGCCACTGAAGTATAATTGCTTCCGGGCTCTTTGAGTAAACAGAGCCAAGCGGGGAAAATAGCAACTTTATCTAGTTCAACTATTTTTAATCATGAATTCCCTACTGGTCCCTCTAATTCCAATTCAACACCACAGGGTTCTTTCTCTCGTTCCTTATTTGCATGTCCCTTTTCCCACAGTGAGAACTCTGGCTCTCAACAACATCAGTGTCTTTTTTCATTTGCTCGATGTTATAATACATACAAAATAATTTCAGAATTGCTACATTTATTTCACTACTGAGTACAATCTACTAGAGTTCAAGATTTGTTTCCAGTTTTGTTCTGTTTTTAGTCTAAGAGTATATATTTAAAATACTGTGTTTAAAAATTTTTTAGATTTTTTAAAAATCTTCAGAGTGGTTATACTATTTATTTAAATTTAGTTAGGTTTGTTTCTGTTTATATTCAGTTTTATGATCCCTTTCATTCTTCTTGATTCAATTTTCTTTTTGAATATGTAAAAGCTAGCATTGTCTAAAAGTCAAATCCATACACAAAACATATGGAATGCTTTATAAATTCATGTGTCATCTATATGTCTAGGAGTCGTGCCAATTTTCTCTGTATTGTTCTAGTTTTAGTACATGTGCTTTCAAAGCAAGATCACCTCCAATTCATTCTTCAACCTACTTGATATTTTCTTAGTCTCCCTAGTTCACTCAGACTGCTCTTGTCAAGGTCATCAATTAGCAATATTTTTCTGTCCTTATCTTATTTGACCTTTCTACACGCTGCTGACCTCTCCAATTTTCTTGAAACACTCTCCTTTCTTGGTTTTTGATTCCGTACTCTTCTGGTTTTACTCTCTCTTCATAGGCCTATCCTCATCCTCCTTGTCTCTTCAACCATCCTAAAATTTGTTGCCCCTCAGGACTCTTCTTGTTTCCCTTCACTTCTCTCTGTATAATCCCTTCTTAGATGATCTCAACTATTTCTATATCTTCAAATGCCGATTATGCTAGTTACTTCTAAATTCATATTTTCATCTTAGATCTCTCATCTGGTCTCCAAACTTTTAACCAGCTGCCTAACTAACATCTACCTGGATATCTCACTGACATCTTAAGTTTAACATGTCTAAAATAGATCTAATTTTCCTGTCAAGCCTGCTTTTCCCAGGCTCCTCCGTCTCAGGAAATGTTACCTCCTTCCACACGGTTGCTGCAGCCAGAAACTTAAGAGTCATTCTTGATTCCTCTGTTTTTCTCAACCATAACGCCCAATGCATCTGCGAAATACGAAAACTTTACCTCTGAGACTGTCAAATTCATCCATTTCTCTCTGTCTCCACTACCACTACTTCACTCGTTGTCTCTCATCCAGATCACTCATCAGCTTCATAATTGGCCTCCCTTGTATCCCCCACACATTCATTTTCTATACAGTAGCTATAATGACTTTTTAAAAAAACAATTAATAATACAAACTTATATTGATTGGGTGTTTATTATGTGTCAGGAACTGCGATAAACATCATATATATATATGGTGTGTGTGTGTGTGTGTGTATATATATATATGGT
>NW_006441955.1:4338272-4353653 GCF_000325575.1 Pteropus alecto
ATCTTCACAACATCTCCATGGGGTAAAATGCAATTCTACTTCAGTTTTACAGAAAAGAAAACTGGGACACTGAGAGAGTACGTAATTTACCAAAATGTCACACAGCTGGTAAGTGGTAGAACTTAGTTTGGACCCAGACTGACTCTTTAGCCTTCAAGCTTATCTACCACATTATACTGGATCATGTTACTACCCATACTCAAATGCTTTCATGGCTTCTCACTATACTGGGACTAAGTCCCCAGTTTCATACCAAACCTGCCGGGTTCTGTGAAGTACCTCCTGCTTACCTCTCTATACTTTTTTCCTGCTGCTTCCCTTTCCTCAAGCCACATGGCTTGTTTTTCTGTTTGTTTTGTTTTTCAACTTCCTTGAACATGATAAGCCCTTTCCTGTTGGCAGGCATTACACATCCTTTACCTTAAATACTCTTCTCCCTGGCTCCTTCTCATTTTCCACGTCTAACTTGATTATCTGTTCTGAGGGAACTTGCTTCAGCATGCTATTTCTTAAAGTAGCTCCCTTCCTGGTATGTTCTATCTCAGCCCCGTATTTGTTTTCTTTTTAACCCTTAAGATAGTTTGTAATTATTTATTTGTTTACTTGTTTTGTCTCTTCTATAAGATTAAGTGCTATAAAGGCAGAGGTTGTCTCTCAGTCACTTTTGTATATTCAGAGCCTAATACAGTGCCTGATTCATAGAAGGAACTCTAGAAATATTTGTTGAGTAAACATATATTTTCTTTTCCTACTTCATAGCTTCTGTTTACTCACGATATCTGCTTCCTCATCTCTTTGCTTTCTTACAACCCAGATTGTATCCCCTCCCACATATTTCTCCATTTAACCTCATGGCCTCTCTCTTTATATCCTTTTAGTCATTGTTCGTATAGCTACTGATTGTCTCAATTATCTCATGTTTCCTAACTTGAATTCCTCAGAGAGAAATATTGATTTGTTTAACTCATATTTTGGGAGCCAGGCCACATTTGTAGGTTGCTGGCAAACTCATGGGTTATTTGCTTTGGGGTCAGATTCCCAGTTCTGGTTCAAATAGCTGTGGGGGACAGGGTGTGAGTAGCGATGGTCTGTACAGTGCTGCCTTTCCACAGGGCTGAGGATTTAGCAGGCATGGTGATTTATATTTGAGTACAAGTTGCAGCTGTAGCAGCAGCAAATAGTTAATTGGACCTCACTTAAGGGCTGGGTTTCCCAATAGTTACTCTCTAGGACAAGGGTCTCAAACCCCTAGGCTACGGATCTGTATTGGTCTCTGGCCTGTTAGGAACCAGGCCACACAGCAGGAGGTGAGCGGCTGGTGAGCAGGTGAAGCTTCATCAGTATTTATTTGCAGCCTCTCCCCAGCGCTAGCATCACCACCTCAGCTCCATCTCAGCTCCACCTCAGATCATCAGGCATTAGATTCTCATAGGAGCACCAGTCCCTGGTGCCAAAAAGGCTGGGGACCACTGTTCTAGGAGACAGGTCTCAGGTTATCTTGAGTCCTGTTTACTCTCCCTTTGAGGAGAATAGTAAACACAAATGGAAAACTCTTGTATTTACACAGCATTTCAGTGTTTGCATCCATCTGGATTTGTACCTCCAACAACACTGAGAGGCAAAGAATACTGTCTCCATTTTACAAATAAGGAAACTGAGGCTCAGGGAGGTAACGTGCCTTGCCCAAGGTCCCACACTCACTAAAGAAGAGCTAGCACTAAACCCTAGGTCTCTAGACTCCCCTGCCTGGGCTCCTTTCACTATATCTTGCTGCCTCATTTCCTTTCTGAGACTGTCATCTTGAATCACAACTTAAGGAATTTGTAAAACCATTTGAATGTCCTGTGAAATGTTCTAGGGGGAGCTTGATGATGATTGAAGAATCCTATAAGGCAGCACTATATGTGGGCTCTGGGCTCCCAGTACACTTATCAAGTATCTAAGTATTTATGGAGCACTTACCACATGCCAGGCACTCTACTTTGCATATACTCTCACAATTCAACCTCACGACATTTAAATGAGGTAGATATTATCACAATCCCCACTTTACAGATGAAGAACTGTAACTGAGATTCAAGAGATTAGGTCACTGGACCAAAGTTTGAGATCTAGTAAATGGCAATGCTGAGATCCTAATTCAGATCTGACTCCAAAATCCATCATCCTTACATTACATTTCCTTTCTTCTTATCAACTGCGTTAACCTTGGTTGTTACTTAATTTATGTGGTCTTCTGTTTCCTTATCAGTAAAATGGGGATATTATTATCTAATTCCTGAGATTATTATAAGTTTATGAACAATCATGTAGAAGAATCTATTCCAGTAAACATAGCAGGTACACACAGTCTTGCAGTTTAGTCTGACTCTAAATCCTTCATATGTGAAAAGAACCAGAATTATCAACTCCAGTTTCCTATGAAGAACAGGATCTCTCTTATAAAACTATCCTGCTGACAAGTATTCCTCGTCCAAATTCTGAAGACATCAGGCCTTGAGGGGACAACAGTTATTCTCTAAGGAAACAGAGAAATTCAATGAACTTTAGAGATGAGAAAGAATCTGCACTCTACCTAGCCGTAATGTAGCAGAATAGAAACCAGAAAGTAATCAACAAAGAGATTCGAATCTGTGTCTGACAAGTTTAAGACTTTCTCAAAGGCCAGGGCATTTTACATATAATATTTAATCCTATCACAACTTTAAAATGTAGATCTTTTTATGACCTCCATTTTTCAGGCTCAGAGAGTTTAAGTGACTTAGCTAAGGTCACACATCTAATTTGAGGTAGAGAAGGAAGAGGAGCTCAGTTTGGTACCATTGCCCTAAGCTTTCAGTTGTTTGCAGTCTGGCGAGTCTACTAGCAAGTTACCCTGCCCTGCAGCTTTAGGATTCTTTGGATGGAAACTAACTCTCAAGTCAAACATGATCTTTTCATAATCCTGACATCATGCCCATTCATTATTCTTGGGAAAGGAAAATCAAATCTACAGGCATCAGCACAATGGGGGAAATGCTGGCTAGGATGGTACAACCCCAGGTAGCAGTACAGATAAATACCAACACCTAAACAAATGATGGTAGTGTCATGTGAAGAATGCAAAAGCAAGAATAATAATCTTTGTGAGCACTTTATAATTCATAAGAAATGTTAATATCTATTACCCAATTTGCTCTTCATATCATCCCTTTGGGTAGGTATAACTGCCATTTCACAGAAGAAGAAACTGAGGCTCAAAGAAGTTTATTTAATATGAAGGAGTGGACATACATTGTTATGTAGTCTCCCAGACTCCATTCCCCCTTCTTTTGGTAACTGTACCCTGTGTTTCCTTTGGAGATCAAAGACCTCCCACCTCAGCAAGCGATTGGATCAATACGTGCACATGATACATCAGATCTTTGGGCTTCAAGCTTAGAAATTTTGGGGGGCTTTTGTTCAAACTTTTGAGATGGAAGAATTCTCTTAAACCCATAGGTATAAATCTGAAGTTAATGGCTGCCATCACAAAAAGAAAATATTATGTATAAATTTTAAACCCACAGAAGAGAATTCATCTTAGCCAATGGAAAGCAGAAATGAAGATTAAAAATAAAAAGAATGTATAATAAATAGATGGTAGAACTAAATCCTAACATATAATAGTTACATTAAATGCAAATAAGTTAATCTCACCAATTGGATTTTTTTTTTAGGTGAGGTAATCCTTGATTGACCTTGCAGATTGCAAGAACCTTGTCAGATTACAATCCCTTATGTATGTATGTATGTATGTATGTATGTATGTATGTATTTTATGCCTACAGCACTTGGTCTTCCTAGGTGGTCTCCCATCCAAGTACTAACCAGGTCCGACTCTGCTTAGCTTCTGAGGTCAGATGGGATCTGGCTTGTTCAGGGTAGTATGGTTGTAGACGCCAATTGGATTTTTTTAAATGAAGAAGTATGAATCGGTAGTTATAAAATAGTCATAGGAATGTAAAGTATAGCATAAGGAATATAGTCAATAATATTGTAGTAACTATGTATGATGTCGGATGAGTACTAGATTTATCAGGGTGATCACTTTGTAAGTTATTTAAATATTTTATCACTGTTATATACCTGAAACTAATATAATATTGCATGTTGACTGTAACTAAAAAATAAAAAATTATTAAATTTAAAAAATCATAACCAATGATAAATTGGCTATAAGACGCACACTTAAAACATAAAGAGATAAAAAGATTAAAAATAAAAAGATGAAAAAAGATTCACCAGGAATACATGAACTAGGTTGTGATCTCACTATCTAGCAAAAAAGGAATTTTAGTCTCAAAAAATAACAAGTGATAAAAGCCATTATATATTTATAAAAGAAACAACAGGCAAATTGTTACATAAATGTAACAGGCAAAACACATAGATGCACCTATTTGCAGTTATAAAACATACAGAACTGCAAGGAGAAATAGAAACAATTGTGGCTGAAGATTTTAATATCTTCCTCACGGAAACTGATACATGAAGGTTTGAAATATAATTACCATATTTCAATAATTAGATACCTTATACAGGTTGAACTCTAGGAGGATTAAAGACAATAAATGTGAAAAATAAAATTATGAAAGAAACATATAGGAGACTATTATATTCTGTGACCGAGGAGAAGGGCAAGGCAAAGCTTCAAAAGCACAAACTATAAAATAATAATATTGATGAATAATAAGGATTTCTATTCAACAAAAGACACTATGGACAAAGTAACTCAATGAGAGAAGATATTTAAAATACTTAATACACAAAACTTTTACAAATAAATAAAAGGGCCTCAATCTCAAGAAGAAAATAAGCAAAGAATATGAAAAAGGAAATCCTAAAATCAAAAGCCATATAAAGAGATGCTCAAAGATATCAGAGAAATATTAATTAAAACAGAAATGCTTTAATATCTTTTTACATCTATTAAACTATAAAAATTTGATAATGATCTCTGGTGGAGTTGTGGGGATGCTAGAATCCTTATGCATGGTGATGGGAGTACGAAGTGGTATAGCCATTATGCAAATTAAGAACTCATATTTTATGTCCCTGCAGTTCTACTCCTGGGATAAATATCCCAAAGAAATTCTTATGCAGGCACATAAAAGGTTGTGCATTAAAATATTCATTGCTGTATTAGTTATGATGATAGAGACTCAGAATCAACCTGGCTGTCTATCATTAGGAGAGCAGATAGCTAAATTATGGTAAATGTTATATCATGAAATATCATGCAACAATCAGGACAATGAATCAGATATATACACAGCAACATAAATGCATTTAAAAAACAATGCTCAGTGAAAAATGTGAAGAAACAAAATGAGACTTAAATATTATACCATTTACATAAGTTAAAAATACATTCATGCAAAACAAAAATTCACGTTTTGTAAGAACACAGACAAAAAGATACACATCAAATATAATTTAGTTGCCTGTGTGGGGAAGGAAAAGGAACTGAAAGAGAAGAAATAAATAATAAGATTTGAAGATGGTAATCACCCACCAAAGCTGATAAAGTGCCATGTATTGTGGAGTATGATTAAATCCTCTCAACCCAAAGTCAAACCAACTAGTCATGAATGAACACAAAACTGGAAGGAAAGACAGTAAATATTGCACAGTTGTCTCTGGATTTGGGGATAATGAGAACTGTTTACTTTCTTCTTAGTATATTTATAGACTCCAAATTTTTTACATTGAACACCTGTTATTTTTGAATAGTAAACATATAATCAGAATTAAAAAAAGAAAAACTCATCTAGAGGAGTATCAGTGGCAGAATGGTGGTGTTCAAAAGTCCTGTCAGGAAACACAAAAAAATTTCAGTTCGGGTGTAGAATGGGTGGAACTATTCATGAATTTTTTTCTTGTTAAAATTACCTTAATTTCTGAAGTAATGTTGGTACAATCTATCAAAATAAAGGCAAAAGAGAATTTAACAAAGATAAAAGCAGCAGCTTAAAAATTCAAATGGATCCTTATTCTGCACGAATTCAGTATCTTTATCTGGTGATATTTGAAAATATGCAACAATTGGTAGAACATATGCCTGACCAATCAGAGCAGTCATTAGTAGTAAACAATGCCCATATCAGTCTGGCATCCCTAAAGTATAGATCACCCTACACGCCAGCCCTCCAGCTCCAAGACAATGTTGAGTCAGCACCTGAAGCCTTGCTCTTTTTTACAATGGGAAGATTCTTGTGTTATAGAAGCCGGTATGAAGGTGAAGGATGCCAAAATACGCCACCTCCAAAAATGCCACTTTGGCATAAGGATTATTTTCAGCTAAAAGCACTTGAAAAAAAAAAAACATAAAAAAGGAGCACTCTGATATCACCTTTTCTGCCTGAAAACTCCCATGTGAGAGCTTCCCTCCATATACCAGGAAAGAAACATTCTTATCATCAAGGATGGAAAGTTGAGACAGAGAATTCTGCACAAACAGACCTTGTTAAATAATTCTTATCTTCCTTTAGCCTTCCTGTGTATTTTAGTTCTTTGTTCAACCTAGTATTAAAAGCATTTAGGTTTTGCCACTTCTTCGAGTCTTTATTTCCTTATGAGGGCTCCTGTGACACACAAAACTTTATTAAATAAATTTGTGTGCTTTTCTCCTGTTAATCAATTTAGATTCTCAGGCCCAGCCAATGACCCCAAGAGGGTAAAGTTTTGCCTCTCCCGCAAAGGCACATTTCCCAAACCAGAACATTCCAAAGATTATAAGGCCCAGAAACTATGCTAGGCATCAACCTTCAGGAAAAAAGAAAGAGTTTCACAGCTCCTCCCTGACCTCAACAATCACCTCTTGTCATCTGGGTGCCCTACTCTTTGACTCTGAAATTTGGTCCACACACCCCCTTCTCCATCAGACAGACTCTTATTTATTCTACAAAATCTGGCTTAAAGGTCACTTCCTTCATGACATCTTCCCTGAAACCACCACTCAGAGTTATGTTCGTTCTTTCAACATTTATTGAGCACCTACTATTTGCAGCCTTGTGCTATCATATGACAGCTATGTCTGGGCCTGACTTACCAGCTAGACTGGAATTAGTCCTTGGTGTACTTCTGGTAAAACAAAAGAAGGAAGGAGTCAGCATTTAATCTTCACAGCTGAGTTTGCAGTGGGTCTCATTATTAACCCCATTTCACAAATGTGAAAAAATGAGGCACAGGAAAGTTAGGTTACTTTCCCACTCTGAGCAGTTTCTGCGTCTGTGAAAGGAAGATAATAATGGTGTCCTGTTCAATGGCTGCTATGAGGGTTAAGTGAGCACAATGTAGGAGCTCCTCAAATTTAGGGGAAAGTGCTTTAGTAGTCTGTAAAGAGCTACCTGAATACGTATGATAATAATGTTGTGAGCAGGTGGTACAGAAAAGATAAAGGTAAGACCAGCAAACCTGCAAACAAGTAATAATTAAAAATTAGGGCACAAATCAGCAAAGAAGCAAAAAGACTTTTATAAAGTATCTTTATGCTAAGAAGTCTGTTTTTAAGTGTTTGGTACATCTGCAAGAAGAAAGCATCATCAACCCCAAGTACATCCCCAAGAATTTCTCAGTAAATATTAAGAAATACAGATATTTAAACAAAATAAAATTCCTGGATATACCAAATAAATTGAAAGTGAGGATCAGGTTCATACAGAAGCTCATTTACCAACAATTAACTTCATAAACACCATGAGAACAATAGTGGTAATAGCTACTACTTGTTGCTAAATATATTTATATCAATTGCTTAACACACATAATTCATTTAATCCCGACAACAACCTCATGAAATAGGAATTATCACTCCTTTTTCACTGACAGGGAAATAGAAGCTGCAAGTGGTTATGTGACTTTCCCAAGGTCACAAAGAGCAAAGGAGGTGGGGGAGAAATACAAATCCAAAGTTCATTCAAAAAGAGCAAGTAATTTTGCTTCCTAGATTTTGCCAACCTCACGAACATTTCTCCTTCTAAGCAACATTATTTGCCTCTGATGTAACTATTTTTACCCAGTTACAGTTCATCCTTCCTAGCAACATGGACTTCTTCCTTTTTACCCAGAAACGCTCTTTCAGCATCATCTTCCTTCATCTGTTTGTCATTTTTTGGTTTCTCAGCAAAATCCTCTTCACTTCCCTTTTCTTCAGTTCCCCAGATGTTATCTTCCCTTTCCTCCTCCTTTTCCCTTTTCTTCTTGGCTTCTTCTTCCTGTTTTCTTTTCTCCAGTTCTGCATACAGTTCTCTCCATTACCTTTTTACATCCCATTTAGAATGTGGAATTTCAAAATAATTTACAGACAGTATAAACAGTTAACTCACTTTAGAAATGTCTGATGTCTTCCCATACTCTTAAAGATTTCTGGGATGATGTTTATTTACATACAAATTTTCGGCATCTGTGTGGTAGAAAATGTGTGTATATGTGAGTGTGTGTGGAATTTGTTCATAAATAAAATTGGTTAATTCAATAAACACTGAATGTCTAGAGCATTGCTAAGCTTGGTGCAAGACAATCTACAAACGTTATTTCTATTCCTCACAGTAAATGTTATTGTCTCACTTTTTAGAAGAGGGAACTGAGGTCCGGACTGACTAAATAACTTGTCCAAGCTATATAGCTAGTGAGTAGTAGAACTAGAATTAGAAACCAAGTTTTCTGGCTCTGAGTCTGGCCTTCTTTCTATGCCACTATGCCACAGTAATACCATCTTTAAGAAACTCTTCGAATTTGCTTTTGAACTGTGACTAGTAAACATTTTCATTAATTCAGAAAGAAGAATCCTTTTGAGTTTTCCTATGTGTTCATCCAGGCCCCAGAATTTTATCCCTAGGACCATCTTCATAGATTTTTCTATTCCAAGAGGCCTTTAAAAAAGGATGCACAGTACAAACTCCTCTGGGGCTTCAATCCTCACCTATAACATCTGGGCCAAAAGGTCTTTTACCCAGTCTTGGAGGACAAGGTTGGATTGAGAATCTGCATACCCAGTTGGCTAGGGCCTGCTAGAATCCTGCTGGGAGCAAATGCTTGACACTTCTGTAGGGGGAGGAAAACCTCTCTTTCAATTGAGCTTCATTTTCTTATGCTTGGGAAGCACTGACTACCATTAAAGTCTGTATTTCTTTACTTCCCTCTCAGTACTCTACTCACTGATCTGTTGCCACCCTCCAAATGGCCCTTGCCAAAGGTAACCAAAGACTACCAACTCCACCAGCTCCTCAGCTCCACCTGGACTTACAACAATCCACTGAACCAATCTCCTTATCATTAGCTCTCAACCAACTCATGTCCTCAATTTTCTCCTTTTTAATTTTGTGTGATCGATCTCTTGTAAACATCCTCAATTCTCTTCCCTTCCCTCCATTATTTGGGTAAACTCTCAACCCTGGTTAAATCCAATTCTTGAGGCCTGCACCTAAGCAGAGAATATGGATAGAGAAAACAATAAAAACTAAGCTGATTGTTCTTAAATTCGTTATTACTAAGCTCAAGTGAGCCCCCAAGTGCTAGCCAGTGAGCCTACTATATTTCTGTGGTTGGCTCACTCTCCTCCTTTGATAACTATTTCTCACCTTCTCTTCAAACTTCCCAACACATCTTTCCCACTATATGGGGCTTTAAATATTACCGGTAAGCTGATGACTTGCAAAGTGTATATCTCTTTTTCAGACTCGTATTCAATTGCCTCCTCGACATTTGAATTTACAATAATCATATCTGACTCAACATTTAACAATTATGTTATTTATTTCTGGCCCCACTCCCAAAATATGCTTCTCCCC
Source organism: Pteropus alecto (assembly GCF_000325575.1). Lineage (NCBI taxonomy): Eukaryota > Metazoa > Chordata > Mammalia > Chiroptera > Pteropodidae > Pteropus > Pteropus alecto. Next base: position 4,348,085 of record NW_006441955.1, read on the forward strand.
TTTTATTCCTTATCTCAGTAACTCCATCCTTCTAGTCACTTGGGTCAAAAACCTTGGAGTCATTCTTGTTCACTCTCACTCATATTCCATATTTAATCCTAAATTCCATCTTTCATATCTAATTGCTCCTGTGAGTTTTGCCTTCAAAATGGATCTAGAACCTGACCATTTCTCTTTACCTTCACCACTATCACCTGCTTCTCTCTTATTCCACTAGAGTCTTTTTTTAGTCCTTATAGTCTTTTGCAACACAGCAACCAGAGTAATATCTTAAACTGTGAGCCAGTGCATATCACTTTACTAATAATGGCTCTGATGGCATTTTACTCCGGGATATGGCCCCGACTACTCTCATTCTCACTCATTCAATTCTAGTCACACTGGTCTTCTTAATCTTTCTTCAAGTTATGCTCCTACATCAGGGACTTTGCATTTGCTGTTCTTGCTACCCAAAAGGCTTTTCTTCCCAGATATCTGCATAGCTTCCTCCTTACTTCCTCCAAATCTCTTAAATGTTACTTACTCATGAAGTCTCTCCTGACCATCCCTATATAAAAGCACAAAACCCCCATTATCACAGCCCTCTCTATTGCTTTATTGTTCTTAATCGTTTACCTCACTATCTCACTCATATATATTTACTTCTTTATGTGTTTCTTTCTGGTCCCCCTTAACTTAATGTAACTCTATGGAGGCAGAAATATCTGTTTTATTTCACTGATATGTCCCCAGCAACTATAACAGTGCTTTGAACAGGCACTCAATAAATATTTGTCAAGTGAATGTATGATCTAATAATAATAGGTACTGTATATTGAGTGCTTGCTACATGCTGGGAACTTATAAGATAGTTGCTATTGTCATTCCCAATTTATAGATGAGGAAACTGAAAATCAGAGAGGTTAAATAACTTTGCAGCCAGTAAATGATGAAGCCTGGATTTGAACCTAAGCAATCTAGCTCTAAAACTCATGCTCTTAACCAATATATAATATTGCCTCAACTAAACAATATTAGATAACCCCAAAGTAAAAGCAAAACAAAACCAGACTGAAAAGTGTAAAAAAGACTGGTAATTTTTTTTCACGATGACCTCTTCGATGCTTCTTCCGAAATATTAAGTATCAGTTCTCTCGAAAATAATTTTATTTTTGTTGCCTGTGTTTTCTTGGCACTCTAATCATGAGCTTAGTCTGCCTTGGGTAATCCAGCACAAGCCTCAAACCTGCTTGAATGGACCTTCCTGCAGAACCAGGAAGTCTGGATGAGAGGGTGTTACCATCATAAAGCCACTGTCCCAAATATCACTCTGCCCATAAATAGTTCTAGGAGAACTCAAACCTGATAAACAGCACTAACACCTTCCTCTTTTGACTAAGTCATCCAGTGGAAGTGGATTCAGTAGCTCCCTTCTAGAATGTAATGGTCTTCAACCTTTTTGGCATCAGGTACCAATGCTCCTATGAGAATCTAATGCCTGATGATGTGAGATGGAGCTGAGGCAGTGATGCTAGCTCTAGGCAGAGGCTGCAAATACAGATGAAGCTTCATTCATTGGTCCACTGCTCACTTCCTGGTATGCAGCCCAGTTCCTAACAGGTCATGGACTGGTACTGGTCCACAGCCCGGGGGCTGGGGACCTCTGTTCTAGATTACCACACTGTGAACAGGGAGAGTGACACAGAAGGAGTCTGAGTTCTGACTCGACAAGTTAAAGGCTGTGTGTGATCTTAGGCAGTTTATATATACTCTCTGAATCTCAGTTCCTATATCTAAAAAATGGAAATAATATCTGTCTTGCTGGGTTGTTTTAAGGGCTAAGTGGGATAATTTTTGGCAAGTGCTCACAGAGTCAAGTACAAAGTTATATATGCCCAGTGAATGTGAGTTCTTCCCCCTTCCCTGCCCTCACAGGGCCATGTGACCAGCAAATGAGACAATGACTGTGAGGCTGATTTTTAATGCAAAGAACAGTGTACAAATGAGGAATCAGACATCCGGAATTCAGAGTTGGGGGGGTGGGGCGGGAATATCTTACTTTTCTTATTCCTCAGGTCTTATTTCCAACCTCTTCAGCAAACTCTTCATCATTTGTAAGAAGGAAATTATCAAAAATACCTGTTGAAATGAAAACAATGGGATTATTAGTACTAGGTCATAAGGTTTAAAAAATCACCTGGGGCCTCGCTAAATGCAGAATCCCAGGCCACAGGCACTTTTAATCAATAATGAAGGTGGAGTGAGGAAATAAAAGGTGATTAATAATATGAGGGTTTGGAATACTGTACTACTTTGGCTGATCCATTCTCAAAAGAAGTTAATTTACTGTTTCCTGAGGTTCTGTGCTCCTCACGCCTATGACCACCATTTGAGAGGGTTGTGAATAAATTTTTGTCAATCTGCTAGACTCCAAATTGCTGCCCAGGGGCTCTTGCTTCAGCTTACATTGACAATACCTAATACAATCAGGAAAACAAAAGAACATAGAGAAAATGAAAGGTTTGACAAGAAGTGAGCAGAATTTAGATTCTCCACCTTATGTCTGTATTTAAAAAAAAAAAAAAAATCCAGCATTTACAATTAAAAGAAAAAGTGAATATACATGGTATATAATAATTTCAGTGTTTGTTGATTTAATGACAAGGGAACAGAAGAGAAAGATCACAAGTCATGGAGGCAGACAGACCAGCTCAACCACATACTAACTGTGTGACTTTGGGCAAGTTTCTCAACTCCTCTGAGCCTATTCTCTCATAAGAAAAGTATTGAAAATAACTTTTTTGCAATGTTGTCATGAGAATTAGAAGCAAAGTATCTAAAGCATAGTCTCTAACAGATAATACTCAATAAACAGTAATAGTTATCATAATTTTTCAGTATCTGGATATGTTTCAAAGGAGCAAAGGGATGGTCATTCTGTGGTTTTTGGTTTGTTTTTATGTTAGCAGTATATTAAATAAATCAGCAAGTTAATTGTGTGGGAGCAATTGTGTGGCCAAAAGGTAGTTTGCAGTATGAGTTATCATATATCCTTCCTCCAGAGTTTGAAAAAAGTTTCGTTTTGTTTTTTTTTTAAATAAGAGTTTTATTTGGCTTACATCATCCCAGCAACCCTGTCTTCAACAGAAAAATAAACAACAAAATAGCCACTTTGAAGAGATTGTTGTTTTGCTCGTAGCCATTTTAAAATCAATTTTAGTAATTCTTTGTACAATTTAAAGATTTTTTACATTTGAGTCATCAGCAGTCTTGGTTAGAGAACTGCTCATTTGTTGGCTCTTCCATTTTTCCTGCTCCCATGAGAAACGTTCCTAATCTCCCTTGTTGTCTTCGGTGCCCCTTACCCCCATCTCCCTTACAATAAACACATGGCTGTGCCTTCAACTAAGAATCAGGACATGAGGGCCAGTTCTGCTTCCTAAAACTTACTAGAGGAGTGACCTTGGTCTACTCACATCTCTGTGCCTCTATGTTTCCATCTGGAAAATGTAAGAAAATATACCTTCCCTGCTTTCTTCATACAGTTCTCAGAAGAAAAGAACATGTGAGAAAGAGCTTTGTTAGACTGTAAAGCCTAAAAAGTTTATTGACTGAAAGTTACCTGTTTTCCTGTGTTATCCCACTTGGATCATAAAACAGAAAGAATTTAGGTTTGGGCACTTATTAACTATGGGCTCTTGACAAGTCAAGTCACATTTTTGAGCCTTTGACTTCCTCGTCAGCAAAACAGAGATGGTAAGTCCTACTCTCCTAGCCTCACAAGGCTGTGACACAGACCATATGACTTAAGGGTTGTCAATGTGCTTTGCATTATGGCTAGGCTATATTTATTGTATTTCGTGCCATGATTCCTTCAGAGATCATAAGGAGTCCCAAAAGTAAGATAAAGAATTTTCTTTCTTTGCTGCCATCTCCTCCCAGTCTCTGTCCTGACGAAAGAATGTAATCATTTCTGCCTAAGCCAAAAAAAAAAAGCGGGGGTGGGGGAGTGGGTTGTATGAAGATCTCAGAACAGACAGCAGGATGGGGCAAGGACTAAGCAGGAAAGTTAACCAGCTTTCTAGGACAGACCATGTGGGCAACTGAGTTTATAGAATATCTGATGGCTGGAAACAAGATTTGGGGCAGGGCAGTGAAGGGAATTCCCACACATCTCCATGCTGAGAGTCACTAGGCTTTTTCAACAAGGTGCAGGGACCCTGTGGTAAACTGGATGTGCTAGTTGGCTGAGTAAGTAGGGCAGAGGAGGACCTATAAGTGCCAGACCCAGTTAGAACTTAGAAGAAAAGGATGCCTGCAAGGGTGATGTCAGCATTATGCAGATCCGTGTCACCAGAAAAAAAAAAAAAGATTAAGAGATAACGCTGGAGTTTTAGAAATGTAGTCTCTCAGGCTTCATCCCAGACCTGTTGGATCAAAATCTGCATTTTAATAGGATCCCAAGTGATTTGAATATGCACGCACATTTAAATTTGAGAAGCATTCCTTCCGCATGATTTAAGTTCTCTAATAGAAAGGTATGCCTGCTCTGAGAGGTTGATAGAACTCAGAGCAATTAGTGCCAAATAATTTTAAAATTTTGTAGATGAACAAAGATACAGTTTAAAGTGTGTTCTTTAATGTTTTCAGTGAAAAAGTCAATACATCTTAAGGAAACAATCAGATCAGGCATATTAATATGACCACATATTTTTACAAGATGCAGAAAGTTCCTATTATTTATTAAGGGACAGTTGAAAAGAAAAGAGATAACAATGGAAACTTGTGCAAACTGTATCTACATTCTTTAGATAAGAAAAGAAGAAAAGTAAGATATAATGTATCTCTCTAGTCTGTCCCTCCCTTCCTCCATTCCTTCCTTCCTTCCTTCCCTCCTTCCTTCCCACCTTTCTTCCCACCTTCCTTCCTTTCTTCTCACCTTCCTTTCTTTCTTCTCTCCTGAATCCCTATTGTGCATGTGGTAATTTACATACACCATCTCCTTGCATTCCTATGCTGGTCTCACTGAGCCAGGAAACCAAGAAAGTAGAAACAAATAAAGTGGAAAATGAATAAACCAAGAGAGGTTCAAATAGGGAGTGCCTGTCCAAGAGACCCTTGGCAGCCCTGATCTGTAAAAATTACTGGTCAGAGACAGAGATTTCCCTGGCCATGGGACCTTCCAGGATACACCCAAGAACAAGTGGCTATGGTTTCTAGAGACTGTTGTATAGTGAGTGGGTGTAGTCAATAAGGCATGGACTTTAGAGGTTGACAGACTTTTGTTTGAATCCTATTTTTATCACACACTAGCTGTGTGTTCTTAGGAACATTACTTGACATTTGAGCCTCAACTCTCTCAAATGTAAAATGGGGTACTAATAAGGGATAATAATACTTACTTTGCAGAACTGTGGGTATCAAAGGATGCATAGGTAAAGCACTGATCCTAGGCCAGTGTTTAACAAAAGTGAATTCCCCCCTTCTCCAAGGGAATTCTAAGACTACGTAGATTACAGATTCTAAGAGGCCTCCTGGGCTAAGGCCTTCATTCTGGGACAGGTGCTTGAAGGACTCTCTTCTCTCCTGA
>NW_006441955.1:4355575-4374599 GCF_000325575.1 Pteropus alecto
ATTCTCTAGTGCTGGCCCTGGGGGCTGTGGTGTAGAAGGGGGGGTTTCCAAATTGAAGTCATCAGTTTCCCCAGCTCCCAGTCTCCCTTTTCTTTCTTCCTTCCTTCCTTCCCTCCTTCCTTCCTTCCTTCCTTCCTTCCTTCCCACCTTCTTCCCACCTTTCTTCCCACCTTCCTTCCTTTCTTCTCACCTTCCTTCCTTTCTTCTCACCTTCCTTTCTTTCTTCTCTCCTGAATCCCTATTGTGCATGTGGTAATTTACATACACCATCTCCTTGCATTCCTATGCTGGTCTCACTGAGCCAGGAAACCAAGAAAGTAGAAACAAATAAAGTGGAAAATGAATAAACCAAGAGAGGTTCAAATAGGGAGTGCCTGTCCAAGAGACCCTTGGCAGCCCTGATCTGTAAAAATTACTGGTCAGAGACAGAGATTTCCCTGGCCATGGGACCTTCCAGGATACACCCAAGAACAAGTGGCTATGGTTTCTAGAGACTGTTGTATAGTGAGTGGGTGTAGTCAATAAGGCATGGACTTTAGAGGTTGACAGACTTTTGTTTGAATCCTATTTTTATCACACACTAGCTGTGTGTTCTTAGGAACATTACTTGACATTTGAGCCTCAACTCTCTCAAATGTAAAATGGGGTACTAATAAGGGATAATAATACTTACTTTGCAGAACTGTGGGTATCAAAGGATGCATAGGTAAAGCACTGATCCTAGGCCAGTGTTTAACAAAAGTGAATTCCCCCCTTCTCCAAGGGAATTCTAAGACTACGTAGATTACAGATTCTAAGAGGCCTCCTGGGCTAAGGCCTTCATTCTGGGACAGGTGCTTGAAGGACTCTCTTGGGGCCCTGTGGGCGATGCTCGGTCATCTGCGGGTACTGGGGTACCGAAGTTGGAGGAGCACTCGGTGACACTTTGAGCTCCTAGAGGTACAAACTACGTCTCATTCGTCCCCGTATCCTCTTGCAGGGTTCAGGGCCACCCACAGACCGCGTACCCAGGGATGCTTTGGACCCTCCAGGCTGAGTTAAGACTTGTCATCACGACTGGGACAATTACCCCCAACATCTTTCTGGGATTTTAATATTTTCAAGTTCTATGACATCTCTGATTCCCTTCTATCCCCAGAACCACCCCCAAGAATCACGTCGGACCAGCATAGCAGTGTTAAGCACGGGAACCTTGAATTTGGCCTCACAGAGGCCTGCACTTGGATCTCAGCTTTTCTGCTGACCAGGCATGTCTTCAGGCAAATTATTGAACTTTTCTGAACCTCAGTTTTCACATTTAGAAACAGGAGATTTCATAGTGAGAATTAAATGGCATTTGCAAAGTCTCTAATATAGTACTTGATACATGATCGGGACTCAATAAATTTTAGCTATTGTAATTATTAAGGTGAATATAATTAGCTCCATCTTAAAGATAAGCAGTTTGAGTCTTAGATAGATTGAGACTCATTCAAGGCTTCTGAATACCAGCCTGGAGCTCTTTCCACTTTGTAGAAAATTTAGAGGGACTGTTGATCAGTGGCTCTGAACCCAGAGAGCTTTACCTGCCAAAGGTCCAGGCCAAGAACACTGATGTTATCATAGTGACAAATGGTGGGGTCGAGCTTATATTCAGGGTTGTCTATTTCTGGATGAATCCATTTCCCCTGGTAACTGGGACTGTCAGTGATCCAAGGTTTCTACTGTCCCTAAGCAAAGAACCAAAGGGTAAACATGGCATTAGTATTTTTCCATTCTTCTCATGCAATCAGAAAGACTCATCAATTTATAAAGACAGTTGTGTATTCAGGCATAAGGATTCAGAGCAGGATTCCTGGAAATTCTTTCCCTTCCTTTGAGTTAATGCACAAGATTTTTCCAAGTTCCCCCTTCTATCCAGAGGGAGCCAAACAAGGTGGCAGAGACCAATTCTGGTACCATCTCTCTTTATAAGTTTTTTCATGAAGTGAAGAAACTGTAGCTTCCCAGGGAACATCATCTAAGGACTCCAGCTCCTGGGGATGTTCTCTTCTAGGTATGTAGCACAGGAAACTGGGGCCCAATAAAATCATGCTTGCTTCAGTCCGTTTTATCTCTGGATCATTTGATAGCTGATTGCTTTACTTCCCTCTAGTTTCTGACATGAGGTCAGGAGTTAGACCTTAAAAAGAAGTTATCCCCCCACCCCAACACTTTTGGTTCATTCATGGGCTATGCTTTCCCTTTCAAGACCATTCTTGAAGCTTCAGTTTCTGACCCCAGACCATTTCCTATTCTATGTTCCTTTGGCTGCTTTCTATCACCTTTAACAAACTCATCGCCTAGGGCTGTCTGGACCTCTGCTCCCAGCATTGACTTTTACCAGCCCACGCTCCCCAGGTAGGCACAACCCAGATGAGGCTACAGTCTTAAGGAGCAGGTGGGGTATAACCACAGGATTTCAGCTTCTGATTTGTAAGTTAAAAGTTACATCTCTTGTCTTATTTCTCACACCTCTTGGAAGGAGAGACCCCCCTCACCTCATACTTCAGGTTTGGTATCAACGGCCTTTCCCACTCCCCATCCATCACCTCATTCCAGTGATCTGGCTTCTTGGCATCTGGGTTTGGTATGTACTCAGTCCTCCCAGTCCTAAAACAAAATGAGGACAGATGGGTAGGCTGGGGTGAAACTGGGGTCCAGAGTAGTCAGGCTGGACCTGATTCCCTACTCTTGCCACTCTCCTGTCCTCACCCCTATGAAAGCCCAGTTCAGAACTTTGCAAACAAACCCAATACAAGAGACAAAAAGCCTTTAAGCAACTCCAGCTCTTCCTAAAGTTTACTACCACGCTGACTTTGAGTAATTTAAATTCAAATAAGGTAGAAATTTATTTCTGATCCTCCTTCACTCCCAATCATGTGCCCTATTGTCAGAACAGGTCTTTTAGCCTGGGTCCCTCTTTCTGAAGGCCTCTCTTGGTCACCTGCCTTGTACCCCAGCATGCTCCAGACTTGGATCAGTCCTCTATTATACCTCAGGACCCTTTTATTTCCCAAGACAGTCACAAACAGCCTACCTAACTTTTATATTTTTTTCTGCTGTGGAGCCTCCAAAGTTTTGCTGTCTACCTGGCAGTTCATCTCGGTGCTGACCATTTGCCTAGACAAAATTGAAGGCTTTGATGCCCAACCTACTATACTCACAGTCATTCAGCAGCATTGCATCTAGTGTAACAGTGCAAATCTTCATTTCTTTAAAATGACTTTTTCTCTTCTCTTTCTCCTTGATTCAAACTGGGCTTGTTCTCACTTGCTTCTTTTCTTTTATCCTTCCGCATACCTGCATGACCACTCCCTTAATCATTAAGCCCTTAGGTCAGCATGGAACAGTCTTAGGAACAAAGGCTCAGGCCTGTTGACCACAGAAACAGAGTTTGGGTTAAACTAAAGATAACATCTTGCAGCTCCACACCAATGAAGGCAGAAGGACTGCACTGGCATCCCCTTGAAACCAGACAGAACTATGCCATGACTGACATCAGGACCTGATGCAATGATTAACTGCCTTCTACCCTAGCCCCTGCCACTCAGTAGAGCCCACGACCCCAACTCCTTTAGCTACCATGACTAATGAGTTTTCCCCCATGTACTCTATCCCCTAGAGGCCATCGGAGAGCCACATCTTTGAGTGCTAGGTCACCTGTGTCTCCAGGCATGGCGCCATTTCCTTAAATAAACTTCTACTTTCTCTGCTGCAAACCCCTGTCCATGTCTCTTTTGGCTTTGACACGTGCAGACAAAATGAATTCCTTGAGCTGGGTAACACTGGGAAAGTTCCCTGGTTCCTGGGTGACTCAGCTGCTTTGTGATTTCTGAACCTAACAGTCTGCAGCCTATCCTGGAGGCTATTGTCTTGATAGAACCATGCCTATCTAATTAGTTTACATCTCCTCCAGGTTTACTCTGCAGAAAGCATAGTGTCTTGCAGCCTCTCCTTTTCCCTCCCAGCCTTCAGGTAACCCTGACTATATCAGATACATGGTCCTCACTAGGAGGTAAGTCTTGTGCCTCAAGCCTGCCAGGCCTGGAAAAAACCTAGCCTTTAATTCTTCCATGGTGTTAAAGGCCCAGACACCACACCTTAATACCCTGACTACACCTCCCTCCCCTTGGGATCGGAGCCCTTTACACATGGGTGGGCCACTGCCGCCTCTCTGCAGGCTTCTCCTTTGGGACTGGATTCCAGCTTCTGGGTCCCATGCTACCCCTTGCTGTGCCCTGAGCATCTCCTCTGCATGAGGCTGACTCTACTCTGACCTGTGGAGTAGCAACATAGCAGGTGAGGCCCTTCATGACAGTCCAGTGATCTCCAACCTTTCTGGCACCAGGGACCAGTGCGCCTATGAGAATCTAATGCCTGATGATCTGAGGTGGAGCTGAGGTGGTGATGCTGGTGCTGGGGAGCAACTGCAAATACAGATGAAGCTTCATTCACTCGCCTCCCGCTGTGCGGCCCAGTTCCTAACAGGCCACTGACCGGTACTAGTCAGTGGCCTGGGGGTTGGGACTCTTGACCTAGACAATAGACATTCCAACCTCATCTCTCACTACTCCTTACCCGAACTTTATGCTCCCAAAATACTAAACCGCTGATTCCAGTTCTTCACACAACCATGTTACTTTCCACCTAACTGTAGAGCCTTTGTTCCTGTTATTCTCTGAGTCTATAATGTCTCCCTCCATCCTAATTTCCCACTTCTTTTGCTCTAATGAATTCACTGTTTGAAATTCAGTACATTATTAACATTTAAATGCTATGTATTAAGGACTCACTGTATACCAGGAACTATATTATGTATAAATAGCTCATTTAATCTTCACAGCAGCCTTTGCATAGGTACTATAATAATCCCTGTTTGTGAAATTGACTTTCATAGGAGTTATGTTCCTTGCCCAAGGTCTTTTAGTAGGTTCAGGTCTCACATTTAATAAATGGTGGAGCTCAGATTCAAACTCATATCTGTCTGACTCCAGAGTCTGTTTCCAACCCCAAGGTTAACCCAATCACTCAAGGATTGCCTCCATCCTTCCCAGACCACTGTTTGCACCCTAGCTCAGGCTGGGTTAGGAGCCTCTTTTGTGCTCCCAGCACAAATTACACAGTGTGACCTTCACTAAATGTACTTGTCTGCATCCCCCACTAGATTCTGGATCCCAGGAGGATTCTCAGTCACTGGATCATCCTACTCATAGCTATACCCAGTACAGCTTTCCAGTAAATGATAATGAATCAATGAATATAATCCACACACTCTAACAATACTTTGTTGTCAAAAAGAGATCCAGGCTCAAATCTTGGTTCTGATGCATGTATGCTTGGTCAAGTCGCTTTGTTTTCTAAGCGTCTTTCCTTATCCATAAAATAGAGATCATCACACACTGCTCATAGAGGCTGCCAGAAGAATCAATAGATCCTCAGCAAATTTGAGTTGCTTCCCTCTTCTCTCTGTGCCTCTTTGAAAACGAGTATTTAGCTGGACACCTCTTTGAGCGATTGATACCCCCAGTCTCTACTCCATTGTTCCCAGCCTCCTTCTCCCATCCCCACCCCTGCTTCCCAGCCAAACACCCCCTGACCTCAGGTTTTGTATCTTCAGGATCCTCTCTTTGCCCACGTTCATCCCATTTGCTTGGTTTCCGGGCATGGGAGTTTTTATCTTCCTGAAAGGCAAGAAGTTCCAATCATCTTTGAGATCCCCAGCTGCTACTAGCTTGTTGTCAATTTTGACCTCACGAGTAGCATTGGGGCGAATGATCAGAGTATATAGGTGAGTGTCTTTATTGATCTAGAAAGGGAATGGAGAATATTTGAGTTCCATGTTGGAAATCTTTAGATATTAAGCATTAAATGCACCGCCTAAAACAGACTCTCAGTTCCTGAATGCTGCCCCTTACATAATCACAGACACACTTCACCACATCCCTCATCCTATTTCTCTGGTTAACCCAATAGAGACTCTGGGTCTCATACTCCTAAGTTCACACTCCTTTGGTCTCCTCTAGTTCCCATCCTTCTCTACATCATAGCTCTGGTCATTCTCTGATCTTGGCTATTTTTTCTCTGTTCCACTAGATTGTGAGCTTCTCAATGGCCATATCTGATTCATTTGTTGTGTCTGCAGCTTCTAGCATAAGGCCTAGCCTAGAGGAAGATCTTAGAGAGACTCTACAGAAAGAGGAGAGAAGAGGAGCTATATACAGCCCCTGTGCAGTCCTAATAGGGAAGGCCTTGCTCCTGCACACAAGACCTCCAATGACCCAGGCCCTATAGGCTTCTCTAGACTTAGTTCCTACCTCTCCCCGGCACTCTGCTTATACCAAACTCCTTGCAATGCCACCCTTTCTCAAGTCTTCTTGACTTTTCTCATGTGATTACCTCTTCCAGGAATTCAATCCTACCTAAAATTGTCACGCTCCTTCACAAAACTAATTCATGTTCATCTTTCAAACCTCAGCATAAGAAAGACATCTCTAGGAAGCATTTTCTAAGTCTCTGGATTGTGGACGGGGCCTCCTCTGTGTTCCTACAGACCCTGATCATAAGAGGTCACTCTCCTTGGCTTGGCTCTTACCTTCACTGGACTGTGAGTTCTGTGAAGTCAGGGACCATGTGTAGCTCACTCGATTCCCAGCTCAAGGCCCAGCACAGAGCTGGCATTTGGTGAATACCTATTGAGTCACTGATGAAATCCAGCTATTATTCTCCAGCCGACCTGTCTCTCTATCCTGATGTTACTAAGATAAATCCGCACCCCCATTTTTAAGCCAAACACTCCCCACCTGTCCTATCACTTCCAATATTTAGCAATGGGAACTGGGCCATGCCAAATGTTGTTTCAAGAGAGGACCTTATATGTCTTTCCTAGACTTTTGGATCAACTGTTCCTATGTGAACTCCTCTAACTTACAGCATTTTTCTAGGTCTATTTTCTAATCTGTAAAATAGAGATGATATTGCTTAATTTACAGGGTTTTGTGAGGATTAAATGAGATAACATACATTTAAATGATTATTCTTCCCTCTAGGCTGAGGACCAGCCCACACACTCACTCTGGATTTGATGGTCTTGTTGTTCTCATGGTATTTCTCTTGGTAATGAAGGATGACCTGTACTTTGTTGTTGCCAAAGCCACAGATGTCAGGGCCTGGAAATTAAACCCCAATGCATTATTTTACATTACTGTTAGGCAGTTTTCCTGGTGTGAGGCCAAGATAGACATAGTCTGTGCATTAATCAGGGTACCAATAGGAAATCACATGCTCAAGTTTAGGATTATTTGGGGAGAATTTAATAAAGGGACTATTTATCAAGATAGTAGGTGTTACTACTTTTCACTTTTGTGGCTCAGAAAAGTTAAGCAACTTGCCCAAGGTCAAACAGCTAATAAGGAGCATTGCTTTGATTTAAACTCAAGCTTACCTAGAAAAACCCCTGGGCTCTTTCTGCTTTGTGAAAACTTTAGAGGGAACGGTTGATCTGTGGCTCTGAGCCTAGAGAGCTTAACCTGACAACGGTCTAAGAATAGGTTTTAACCTAGTTTTTCAACCTCACCTCCCATGTGATTGCTCTTTGATTATCCTAAATACACACACACACACACACACACACACACACACACACACACACGATGTGCTCTAAACATACTGGTCTCACCATTTTCCTGCTTGCCTTTGAATTTCATGCCTCTGAGCTTTTGCATGCACTGTTTCCTCGGCCCTCATTATGTTTCCTTCATCTCCTTCTCTGCTTATTACAATCTAATTCATTCTTCAAAGAACAATTAATACCTCCTCTCAAAGTCCCCCGATTGGACTGAGTCATGCCATCTTTTATGATCTCATAGCATTTCGCCAAAGCTTTTTAAAAAGTATGTCTTTCATCCTGCCTTTTTAGAAAACTATTCACATGCCTGTGCCCCGCCAAACAGAACGTGAGAGGGTGGAGTAGAAAAAGCACAGGCTTTATAGTCAGACAAACTGGGTTCAAATTCTGGCTTCCCACTTACTTAGCTTTGGCAAATCTCTTGCCTCTGTTTCCTCATCTGTAAAATGGAGATGACAAGAACCCAAATTTGTTGGGTTGTTTGAGCATTGAATAAATAATATTTACATGAAAAGAAAGAAAATCACATTTAAAAATTACTTCAATTTCCCTACTACAATTACAGTGTACATCTGTCTAAACTCCTTGTTAGATGCATGGATTCCGAAAAAACAAAGATGGGCAAAGACACACATTTTAGACACCCGGAGTGCTGTATTCCTCCTTGTATGAAAGAGATTGAAAGATAAGAAAGAAAGAGTAGAGATGCAGGCAGACAAAGGGCAAAGAGATTGAAGAGAAGAATTTTGTCAAGGGTTTGAAGAGAAAGATCTGAAGCTCCCTGGGAAAAGAAACGTTTAGAGAGAATTTTAAGGAAATTTTGCTGTATGGCGTGTACTATACCCTTTCCTCTGACTTTGTACAAAAACATTCAGTAAGATCCACATTCTTCATCAGTGCTTTGGGAGTTGGAATAGTTATTGTTTGTCAGTTTTTTAATAGCAACCACATTAAAACTAGAGTTAAATAAGAGCTGGACTGCCCCCAAGGAAGCCTAGTGACATATGGAGGTTACAGATGCAACCCCCAGGTGCTCAATAAAGGTGAACCCTGCCCTCCTGTGCTTTTCTCTCACTGAGGGCAGAAACCTCTTTCAAAGCACAAAGCCTTGTTGTAACAGATACATTCAAAAGTGTCTACACAGTTTTTATGACCCCTTTCTCCTTTTCTGAAAGCAGGAGAATGTCTCTCTGTACTGTAACCTTGTTAATACCATGTGTCTCTCTATGTCTTTGGTCTATTTATATTAACGTTTAGGTTTAGGGCTGCTTTTCTTCAGGTCTTTGAAGTGCCCTACAACATAGGGGGATGGTGCTATCACGTTAGGAATTTCCCGTTCCAGGTCAGCATGAGCCTTTTTGCCATCTGCAGTGGTTCTCATTAAGACCTCACAGGGCTGATGACTGCTATCAGAAGGCTTACTGAACATGATGTAATACTCAGATTCCGAATGCATATCCTCCTGGTTCAGGGTGGCAGGAAAGAGTTTCACGTACCCACTACCACAATCGATGCCTTGCTCATGCTTTACTGAAAACTGAACCACCAAGGTCTCGTTCTCATTGCTAAATGGCTTAAACCTGGTTGAGAGGGCATAAAATTTGGCATCATTGCTGGTCCAGAAACCTGGAAGCAGACAGCACAGAATCTTTAGGCTTATATATCAGGAACAGAGAGACTCAGCACTTAGTCTCACCAATCTCTGGTATTTTCTTACATACTTACTGTGTGCCAAGTGTTGTGTTGGATAGTTTACACACATCTTATTCAAGCCTCAGAGCAACCCTGCAAAATGGATGTTATCTCCACTTTACAAATTAGGAGTCTGAGTCATGGGGAAGTGAAGTGCCTACCTAGGGCCGCATAGCTAGTAAGCAACTGGGATTTTAAGCCATGTTTGTCTGATTCTTTCTTTCCCCTATAGCACACTGCCTCAGATTTTCAAAAGATACTTGAATATGGTTTGCAGCTTTACAAAACAAGGCCCCGTTTCTTCTGAGGCCCCCCAGGTAGCCAGAATCAGGCTCTGCCGTGCTCAAATGCTGTGGTAAAAAGAGGCCCAGCACTGCCTCTTAGAACAAATAATAACCATTGCTAACATTTAGTGAACATTTCCTCTTTATAAGCAATATGTTTCATTTACACGTATTGCTGCACTTCATCCTCATAATAACCCCATGAGGTGGACTCTAATAATATCACCACTCTATGATGAAGTTATTGAGGCTATTTCGCTTGTCCAGGATCATACGACCAGTTTATCTAATTCCAGAGCCTCTATGATAAGCCTTTACCTCTTCCTCCAGAGAACATCAAAGCTGTAAGGGATCTCGGGACCTTTCTAGTCTAACTACATTACTTTACAGATGAAGAAACCAAGCTCCAGAGAGGGAAAGTTACTTATCCAAAATCATATAATCACAGATGACAAATGTATAAGCCAAGACTTCCAGGCCAGTGGTCTTTTCATTATTCCATGCTGCTGCCCAGCTATCTGGTTATGACTATGACTGTCATTCTAACTCTCAGAGCCTCCGTTTCCTCATCAGCAAAATGTGAATAATTGTTCCTACCTCATAGGTTTCCTGTGGAAGTCAAATGGTCAGATATATGAGAAGCACTTTGTAAACTGTCATAAAATGCAAGGGGCTGTCATTATTTATGCTTGGTGAGGGTCCTACCTTCATGGTCCCATAGCTCTCTGTACTTGCTTAAGTCACTCTAGGTTGCAACTAGGTTTATTTCTGTTTCTTTGAATAAGTTTTAAGCTCCTGAGAGCAGGGGCATCTTTATGTTCTCAGTGTCTAAGACAAGGCCAGGCATAAAAGAAATGCTCAAAAAATATGTGTTAAATTGCACAAGAAGGGTCACAAGTCCTGAATCAGATGTCTCGAGCATTTATTGCACACCAGACTCTGGCTAAGCGCTTTCACATCTGATACTGAGTTAGGAGCTGTTTGTGTTTTAAAGTGTATGCTTACTTCCCCTAAACACTTCTAACAAGGCTAGAGTAGCCAGAAAAGACTTCTATGGAAGAGGGAATGGGCACAAGGGAAGAGCACTGAACGCATAGGCAGAAGGCCAAGCTTTGAATCACTGCTCTACTAACGATGCTCTGTAACCCAAAACAATCCTCCCTCTCTCTGAGCTTCATTTGTTCCCAAGAGCCTTTCTAGACAACCAGGGGGAACCTAATGAACCTGAGTGAGATCCAAGGAGCAACAACCAAGAAATCACACTGAGAGGAGAGGGGTGGCTGTGCAGATTACCTCCAGAGCCACGAAGAAGCCCGCGTCCCATGGATCACTCAGTCTCCAATTTTCTCTCCTCTGGAAACAAATTTCCAGAGTGGATTTAAATGAGATTTGAAATGCTCAAGCCCGTTTGTAATTCTCCCCTTTAATAAACATGAAAATGAGATTCATAATGGTAGCCAGGAGAGAGAAGATGGGAAATCACTCCAGGGGACAATCAATGAATTCTATTTATAGGACAAAAGCTTCCTCTGACAAAAAAACCCTTACTTGTAGACCTTGTCCTCAGAGCTCCCCTTTCCTTCATAATATAATACAAGCAGACCTGTCAAATGAGCATGGCAGGTGATGATTATTAGCTCCATCTAATATCAAGGCTCAGAGAAGTGAAAAGACTTGCCCAAATGATGTAGCCAGCGAGTCATGGGAGTTAGCCCTAGGTCTGTCTCCTCCACTCTCTATTGTAACAAGCTGCTCTAGGGGAGAGCAACATTTGGATATTATAAACGTGCTTCTTCCAGCTTCAAGTGCAGTGTTATATAAAAAATCCTAGGGTTGGGGAGAGCAAAATAGTCCAGTGGTAATGAATGTAGTCCTGGAGTCAAACCTAGAATCAGATCTCAGCTATGCCTCTTGACAGCTGTGTATATAGCCTTTCTGAGGCCACTCTGCGAAACTAAGAACATAACAGTACCCATCTCATGAAGTTGTTAAGAAGATTAATGGGGATAATGCATCTAAGGGCTTAGCTTTAAATACCTGTATCAACAAATGGACATTATTATTGTTATGCAGTTCATTCTCCATTTACTCCTTTTTTTTTAAATTCTAAGAAATAGAGATGAATTGGTGATCATGGATAAAAACAATTGTACAAAACTCAGAATTTTTCCAGTCAGTTAGTACATTCCTGAATTCCAGTATTTACCTTTATCTTTTTCTTTGTCTCTATAAAATTTACCTGTGGTGAGCCAAAATTTACCATAATCCTGCCTATGTTTAGATTCCACACATTGTTTTTTCCATCTATCTATGGGGTAAAGAAAAAAAAGCAATATGTAGGAATTATTTGTGTTTTCTTAGAGACAATAAGATGCAGCTAAGGCTGACCAAGATTTATGGGGACAGTAAGGGAATATCAGGAACTAACATCAATATTCCTGATATACCCCTCCCTATCTGATGCCTGAATCTCACCACTTGTGTACTGCCGTGTGGAGTGGCTTAACTATCAAATACATTAATGTAATACACTAATACATTAATGCTCCATTGCACTCTCCTCTATAAAAATTAAGTTCTGAAAACCACCATGGGGATGTATGGTTGAAAGTCATAAGGCATTCTCATAAAAGCAGCTAGAAAAATATGGTTAGGGGGACTAAGCTCTTATACATATTCATGTTTAGTAAAACAAAATAATAAAATCAGCTTACCAAATAAAGAGATTAGCAATAGCATTTTATACTTCTTGAATTAGTAATGACGATATTGGACAATCAATTTCCATTTACCCTTTTTTATTGCTCAAACTTTTTAGACTCTCCCTTGCAGTTTCAAGGAGATGCTGATAAATTTGTTTTGCTTTGGCAAAGATGGCATATAGACAAAGAGGCATTCTGTTTGGAACCTGGCAGTCCATCCAAACATTCAGTGCCTTTCTGATTTTATGCCTCAGAGTTGCTGACTCCAACTTCCTGGGCCCACCGTGGTCCCAGAGTCACAGGACAATTTGACAGCTTGAAAGGGAAGAGGCTCTGGAGGTAGCCTTTATTTCATCTCCTCCATGCAGCTAAATGTCTATTTCTCAAATTCCACTATCCAATATCTAGGGCTATTGCCTTAACTGCCTATAAAAAAAACCCACATTAACACACATCCAACCAGACCAGCCTGAGCTGGCTCTGTCATCTCCTGTTACTCAAATCTGATGACTCAACTACCTCCACTCATGAAGCCCAGGGGGTAAGATTGCTTCCTGTGGTTTTCCCCTGTCTCTCCCTAGATCTCAGTGTTAGATAGGTCAGGAAGTCTCAGTGACTACCTCACTCACCTTCCTGAGGCAGGGGCCCCAGGAGGTTTTTTCTACCTAAAGTTTCTGTGGTTTGAATAGAGTGGATACCGCTTCCCTGCCCATAGCTGACCCAACAAAGGATAAGGACTGATGCCAAAGTCAAAAGATTTATTATTATGTGTTAAGCTCTCACGTGGCTCCCTAAAAAATCTCACTTTATTTCCTTCCATGGACAATGCTATGAGATAGGCATTATTAGTTCTGTTTTGCATCTAGTAAGTGGTGGGCCTGAGATGTGAATCCAAATCTGTTTGATTTCAAACACTGCCTTTCCTCTGGAGAAGAGGGAAATAAAAAAATATATAATAATAATAATAATAATGCTAAGAAGAACAAAAAATTGTACAATCATAATAGCTACTGTTTAGCCACCCTATGTCAGGCACATGCATTATCTCATTACATTCTCTTAACAGCTCTGTGATGAATGTCTTTTTTTCCCATTCAAAAGATGAGGAAAGTGAAGCTCAGAAACTTATCCAAGAGTCCAGTTAGTTTCTAAGTAGATAAGCCAGGCTTGGACCCAGACCTATGTAATAACAAAATCTGTACTTTTAATCCCTATACTATATGGCTTCCCATAGGTCATGTGTGTGGAAAGCCCTTTATAACTCAAAAAGTGTGAAGCAAATGTAATTCACAGTACTTTATAGTTTGTACTTTACAGTTTATAATTGATAAAGTTATGTGTGTATAATTTATAACATTTGTCTTCCCCACAAGACTGGTAAGGTTCATAACTATTTTACCTACTACTGTGTTCTGGTATCTAGCACAGAGTAAATAACCAAAGCATTTGTTAAATAACTGAATATATGTATGATCATGCCTTTTGCCTACACCATTAGATTCTCAGTCTTACAAATGGATTAATTTATTAATACTTTTGACAAATGTTAATTGAGCCTGATAAGCATGTAGAAATGATTTTACAACTTTGACCTTGAACTTTACAGTAGGCAAGATTAGAACAGAACTCAGAACTTCTTATGGCTAATTATTTTTCTGGGTGAACAGTATTAACACAAATCAAAGCTGACACAATTTAAGATGTCCCAAAATAAGGGGACTTTCTTGTCAGGACAATAATGTCATATGGTTAATAAAGTCTCACTTTAGTGTTTCATACTTTTCCTCTTAATATCATGACATCTTAACACCATAAAAGGCTCAAGCCAGAATGACCCTTAGTGGTCATTTAATCTGACCTCCTCATATTACATATAGAGAAAGTGAAGCCCAGAGAAGGAAGTGATTTGCTCACTGACAGTTGTCAGTTGCAGAGCTGGGACAAGAACCCAGTTCTTCTTCACCCTGGCTCTGGGCTCATTATACTTTTATTTATCAAGTACTTCTTGATCATTCACTTTGTGGCAGACACCAGGTGCAGACACATGAATATGACAAGGTCTCCTCAGGGACCTACGAACTTCAGAGAGCTCAGAATCTTGTGGAAGAGACAGACAGGTAAGCAATTACAGTATAGTGGGGCAAGGGAAGTAAAAAGAAGCACAAGGCATGGAAATTCAGGAAAACACTGACTGTGCCCACAGAGTCAGGATAGACTTTGGAAAAGGCATGCCCAAAGAAGGAAGAGTTGAAAAAGCAGAAAAGGTGAGGAGCTGGTGTTCCAAATATAACGACCTGCACATGCAAAGGCCCAGAGGCATGAAACAGTATGGTATTTCAAAGGAAATGCAAGCAGTACGGTATGGTTTTTCAGGGCAGAGGAAAGTAGAGTAGACAGGGACCACCTCAAGGAGAGATCTTACTGAGAGCAAGAGAGCAGTGTATTAATCAAGGTTGGTTGCTACTGTCTATTTCCTTCTGCTAAATCTTTCCCTTCAAATTGGTCAAATATTGTATGTCTCCAGAGATCCATCCAACAAAAAGGAACAGGTGTTTGGGAGCTGGCACATTTAGCTGATAAATGCACATAATCACATCCAAATCTGTAGAGATATAGAAGAACAGAGTCCACATAACCATGATTCTTCTGTTAAATGAATTTATCTACACATTGCACCTCCCAGTATATCTGCCTTATAATGTAGCTCAAATCAAAAGATTGGGCTAGACACTCACTTCTGCCACTAGTTTCAGCAGTATCTGTAACCTCTCTGAGACTTGGTTTCTTCATTTTTAGAAAAGGGTTATCTAAATCCTACAGTTTCATGGAGAATTAAATGAAACAGCATGCAACAAAGTGTCAGGCATATTATCAGTGCTCAATTAATACTACTTGGAGCTGAATCTGTATATATGTGCATATGTATATAAAGATATATAACATCAAAGATAAAGAGTGCTAAATATTTTTAGCTTTGAAGGTAAAAGTTGTGCCTTCCCCAGCACCTAGTCCTGAGCCTGAGATAGAATAGGTCCTTTAGAAAATGCCTGTATATTTAGATGGAAATTCACATTTGCTGCATTTATTTGACATCATCAGATTGTATGCTGCAAAAGAGAACTTACTAGGTACTAAAGCTTATCTCTTCAGGTGCCAACATTTAGTCTACCATTTTCAATGGAAAATTTTTGTAGACGTTATAAAATAGCCTGACCTTTTATATAGAGAATCCTAAACAAAAATTAAATTACTTGAAGACTAAAGCTCTGTATTAGGCTGTAATATATAGCAGAGGTGTGGGTTTGCTTTACATTTTTTCTGTCTTCACTGTCCTTATTCTGTTGCAAGCACTCACTTCTCCCTGAGGTCAGTGTGTTTGCCTCTAGCAATCCAGCCAGCTCTCATGAGACCAGTGGACCTATCTTATCCCTACTGATCTGCCTGCCAGTTTACCTGTCTGCTTACTTTTTTCTTCCTGTCATTCTATCTGATGTTTGTCACATAGACCGTAGTCACTCAAATATTTATCAACTGGTAAAAGACCTTGTGGGGTGGTGAACAGCTCTGGATAAGATTCTGAGCCTTCCCACCTATTTCTGCATATGACAAGCCAATCGCTTTTCTGCCTCTGTGCTCTCATCTGTAAATAAGGATTATATTTAAACTCTTTAAAGAAAGAAACATTGTACACATAATTGGTGCTCAATGTTTGTTAAATGATAGACTGGCATGAGGACCAAATTAATTAAGATGATAAAAATAATTATTGTTATTGCCATTGAATGGGTGACTCCTCCCTCTAGTGGGTCCTCCATTCATTTTGTAGGTTGTCATGTCTAATCATTTATACCCAAGGAAGCAGATGGCCACATTTGTTTAAAAAGTAGGCACTAATAAGAGCCTATATGCTAGAATTTGAAGAGACCACAAGTCATTAATTTAAATATTTATAGATCCAAGGAACGTAGTCTAATGAAACTGGCAAATAGTGTCTGCTTTTCTTATTTTATGTTTCTTGATTTTTAAAAGTAAAATCATTTATTATAGAAAATGTAGAAATCCCAGAGGAAGTAAATAAGCAGTGAAAACACCCATAATCTACTTCCCAGAGAGGACCATTATCAACATTTTGATACATTTCCCTCCAGCCATTTTTTTCCCCCTGTATGTTAACAACGGCCACTGCTCTTGCCTCCACTTCCCTGCAGCCTCTGGAGAGATTCTTGCCATCAGTTTGTACTTGAGACCTGGAAAGCCCAGCTGGATTGGGCCTCTTTGGTTTGGGCATCTGTCCAGGGTGATTATTCCCCAGGCTCAGCATGTTCGAGTATCCATGATCTACAGACGGTCCCAATCACTTATCAGTCTGCGGCCTGAACAGCAGGCTGTTCCTCGGCCCTGCTGGGCTGTCCTCAGTGGGTCTGAGCCAACTGGGCACAGAGGCCCTTTGTTTCAGAATGTCTCTGCAGCCAAGTTTTCATGGTCAAGTCTGAGAGCTGACAGAATTAACATTCTCTCTCACACACACACACACACCCCCACACACACACATACACACACACCCCCCCCTACCTTGTAACTTCTGCATCATTCGGCCCCTCATCTGGATTTCAGTTTCTTCTGCCTGATTTTGTACTTTTACCATGACCACTGCCATCATCAGTAGCTCTCCCCTCACACCTATTTATATCACTAATTCAATGATTCTCCAATTCAATCCACAAATATTTCCACATAATTTAATGTAGGTTGTAGATAAATTAAAGCTTAGCTCTTCAGGTGCCAACATTTTGTCTACCATTTTCAATGAAAATAAGTAACCCATACATCGTCTGGGAATCCAAAAGCTTATGTGGTCCCCGAGGTCACTGATATTATCACCTGCTGGTCATCTGACGCTTGGCAGCTTGCAGCAGTGGTCAGTGCATTCTTTATGGAGGTAAAAGACCTGGGTTCAACAAACATCTCTGTCACTGACTCACTATGTGACTTTGGAAAACCACCTCTCCTCTCTGGGTCTCAGTTTCCCTATCTATACAATGAGAGGGCTGGATTCTGAAGGCCTGATACACACTCTATTTGCTGAGCTGTTCTGTGGCCTAGACTAGTCTGGGAAAATAGTGGAAAGAAAGGAATCTAAATCAAGCTCTGCCATAACTCTGCCATGTCATAGACATGGTCATAGTTAATGACTCTGCCGTGTCATAGTCTCTCTCTGGACCTCAGTTTTCTCATCTGTGAATGGGGAGAAGGAGATTATTTGGGGCTAGGTGAGCTGTCAGGACCTTTTTAGTTCTGACATTCAAAGAATCTAAGATTTACCTTCCTTGAGGTTGCTAAGTACTACTTAAAATATGAGCTAAAAAGCCTTCAACTAACTGGACACATGGGCGGCAGTGGCGTGGGGAGCAGGAATAATGCAAGAAAATCCATTTGCTATTATACAGTCCTGGGTTCAAATCCTAGCTTTGCCATTGAATAGCTGTGTGACCTCAGACAAATTATCCACTTCTCTGAGCTTTAGTTATACTGTCTGTAGACTGGAAAAAATAATAACTACTTTGCAGAATTGAAGTGAGAGTTGAAGTGTATAGAGCATCATCCCCAGTGAGCAATACTGTGCTTAACAAAGGTTACTTAAGGCATCAGATATAGTTTAACTGTAAAACCTATAGTTCAAAAGGAAGAAATTCAGTTCCGACAGGAAATGGAAAGAGAACAGTTCTCTTAATTTTTAATAGTTTATATTAAAAGAGTAACGCAAGTTCATTGTAGAAAACAAATAAAAAATAAGGGCTTCTGAAATTATTATTTACCATTTATGCTTTGGTATATTTTCTTCCATTCCTTTTTTCTATGCACAAATATATTTTACATAGTAACAGTATATACTTTATGTATAATTTGGTACCTTTTATATCTAAGCTTAGATCATAAACATTTCCCATGAGGTTAAAAACTTCCCAAACATTCTGTGGATGTATCATACTTAATTGGGTCCCTACTGTTGCACATCTAAGCTTGTATTCAAATGTTTCCAATCATTAATAACACATCCTCATCTCCACTGACTTTTACCTTCACTCCAGTTTAGCCATCTACCCCTACATTCACACCTTGGGCCTTATAATCATCAGAAACTGCATCACTTCTGAAATCTCAAACTCAGACTCCCCTCCCTGTGACCATCGCCTCCTATCCTTCAATTCTCACATTCCATTACTTGAAGTACACCTTTTTTTTGTTCCCCTCCATTTCCTTTCAGTCAACTGGCTCCTTCATGGGTAACTCTCATAGTCCTTCCTTCTTCCCTTCCTCCTTCCTTCTTTCCACAAAAAAGTTGAAACAGGTGTGAATCCTTCACCTTGCTCATTCCTTTCAAATCTCTTGCCCATTTGCCTTTCTATAAAATTTTCACCAAACCTTCCACATTTACTTTGCATCCCAATTTACCTACTTGAGATCTACTCTACTTGCTCTCTCAGCCAGAATTCTCCAAAATGTAGCCTATACCTGTTCTATTCATTTCCTGGGTCATTACCAACCCTTCAACCTACTGTAGTCAGCCTTCCACCACTACCGCTCCACTGAGTCATCAAATGGTCTCATAACTATGAAATGCAGTGAATGCTTTCCACGATTTGTCTTACTTGGCTTCCAAACCACTTTTTTTTAAAAAAAATTTTAATTTTTTATTTTTA